>NW_028281477.1:0-82500 GCF_059751285.1 Brachycentrus maculatus
GTATACATGGTATATAATATACATATGTAAACATATTCATAAATTAAACTATTGGGTCATATAAAAAGTCTCTGCGGTTTTTATGTACATTTTTGAACAAAAATTTTCTTTATTATAAATAAAATTTAATCAAGTACGTATTGACCACTATTATTTGTGACCTTTTGCTTTTTTGGGGTAGCTTCATGATTCCATCGGAATAGAACTTCTATGGTTTATTGTCGAAAAACTTGGCCAAGTGATTTTAACCGGCTCTTCGGTCGAACATTTTTTTACCATCGAGAGATTTTAACAGAGACCGAAACAAGTAGTAATCAGATAATGCAAGATCCAGACTATATGGTGAAAGCATCAATACTTTTTAACCAAGTACCATCAATTAGTTCAGTCATCAAAGATTTGTGCGGCCGGGCATTGTCATGATGGAACACAACTTCCATTCTGTTGGCCAATTCTGGTCGTTCTTTCTGAATTGCTTCGTTCAAAAGGTCAAGTTGTGCACAGTACATGACTGAATTGATGGTTTCGCCAGGTTACAACAACTCATAATGGACCTTCCAATCTCATCAAACACTCAACATAACATTGTTTGCCGATAATCCAGGCTTTGAAGTCGTTTTTCTTTGATATTCTCGTATTTCACTCACTTTGTTATGGTCTTTAATAATTTGCTTCAAAAATGGTTCGATTTCGTTGCGTTGCAGCAGCATTTCACTAATGGTAATTCGGTCAATATTTTTTTTTTGCGTCAATTCACGTGGCACCCAAATATTGCCCTTCTTTGAAGCTTGCTCTTTTCAAATGATTTCAAACTGCCATGTAGTTGATGTTTAGTGTCTCCGCTATTTTTTGACAGTTTGCATGTTAGTCTTGCTCCACCAGTTTAAAAATTTCATCGACTTTTTCTTTGACTAGCCGACCAGAGGTAGATGCATATTTGACATCGAAATTTGAGAAACGGGATCAAACAAACAACTCTTGGGTCCTTCGTCTACTCAAAACATTTTCACCGTACACTTCACAAAAATTTCGGCAATTTTTGCAACGTTTTTACCCTTTTTTTAGTAAAAAAACCATTACATAGCGTATTTCTTTAGGAATTTCATTCATTTTCAAATCAATATAACTTTTTACAAAAGCAATGAATTGGATTTTTTTAATGAAGACCAAAATGTCACCTTTTAAGCACATATTCATTTAAAACAATCGGGTGAGTGTTGCTTGATATATGGACAGCAACATCATCTAGTGGCTAAAAACCTTAGATACTTTTTATATGACTTATTTTATACAAAAACTAAACAAAAGTAACCATCACCCCACTTCTCCGCAGAGGTAAGCAAAGAAAATAGAACACTTCACTACTCTGTCCTTACATCAAGCAATCCTCGCCTCTTCCACATTCATTAATCTCCTCATACCCTCCGATTATTCCGACTACCGACCTGACCACTTCCATGTATTAAATACTATCAAATACTTGATCACGCTACCAAGCTTTCTTCAATCTTCCTCTGCTCGTGTTTTTAACAATATTCACCTCAAAAAGAATTTCATCTCAATATTATTTAAACCTAGTTTGTGACATACAATCACAAAAACATTTTTTTTGCACTCTCTGTCTTTTATAAAATTGCTCTCTGTGGAATTGTTACGTTTGCAAAATACATAACTCCTTCAAATTTGACGTTTTTTGCACTCCATTAACTTCAATCGAAACTCTAATCGTATGAAAATATACGGAAAGCGCTGTAGCGACTTCTTTTGCTGTGAAAAATGACGTAAGTATATAATTCTTCAAGCAGAAAATATTTCCATCTTTGCATCACTAGGCGAATGTTCCAGAGAGACAAACATAAATTTTCTCTAACAATGTTGAAATCACCAATAATTCTTCTTCAAATCCTTATCCGCACCCAATGGTGCATAGAGCACTGCATCATATAAACGCAGTGTTATCTTGATCGTTAACACACGAAGGAAAGGTGATCAGCCCTCCGCTTCGGGTACCAGTCCAAAGTAGTTTGGAATAAATATTAGAGTGAAAAAAACTTGTATTTATTTGACCCCCCCCCCTGGAAATCGAACCCGGAACCTCCAGTACGGTAGCTGAGCGTGCTGATCATTACACTACGGAGGCGGAGTAGTAGTAGTAGTAGTAGTATATTGCATAAAATTTATACATGTAAATATAGTTTAGAATTCGCTTATTAATGAAATGAAATATATCCTGGATTGTGTTTGAAACTCCCGCTTTTTAAATTAAGTTAACGCATGACCTATTAACAAGTTGCCTCTGTACATAAATCAACCCTTTCCCGACCAATCTTTCCGCCACGCTTCCAAAATTATTCATCTCACTTCCTAACTCGTTCTATTCACTTAGCCGTGTTGCCATTCTTCAAAATCATTTTGTAGTCACTCACTTTTCTAGTCCCTTTCTCCTATGTGTCCTCATTGTGAGCTGCATAAAGAGGGCTGAGGGATCCATTTACCATGGGCCATTGTTAAACCCCTTTCAGTCAAGCACACAATACAAACAGAAATTTTCTAACACAAATTTATGTTAATGAGTATTACATTTTTATACTTGCTGAAAAAAATGCGACGGTCTACATATAATATATAAATATTTAGAGTCATTTGTCGAAATGGCTCAGAATAATTTTCATTTTACAAACATGAAGCAATATTAAATGGTTTAGCATTTAAGGAATAACTCGAAATCTGGATGATTCAGTATGCATTCGGTTTCGTGAGAAGCCGGACGAATCTTTGAGTACGATTTTTTAATATTTATTGGTAAATACCAACTTTTTTACAATACATATAGATTTTTTTATGCCTCACTTTTCAATAACTCTTTTCTTTTCAAAACAATATATTTATTTTGAAGAAAAACTTGTTTTTTAAACACAAAAACAGTATTTTATGCACAAAAACAGTCAAATATTACCTGGGTTTAAAGAAAATTTAATTCCGATTTATCGTATATTGGGCCTTAAAACGTTGAATAAACATTTTTACTTGCTTAATACGTTGGGTGCGGCATACGCGCCAGGCGTGTACATTTGACATTTCCCGCGGTGCGTATATCTAACGATGGGTCAACCGGCTTAGAAACATCCCTTACAGTCTTCACATAATATTTTTTGTGTGTTTGATAAATAAATAAAATGTATCGATGTATAATTTTAGACTGTAAAATCAGCTTTAGTCTTATCGATGTTTATACTGACTTGTCTCAAAGCAAGTATAAACATGAGGCGTTTATGAATGCTACATACAAAGAGAACAGTTTGTACCTGCAAAAATAAATTTCATATTTTATTTTCAATGTAGTTTTGGAGTTTTGAAAATTACTATTTCGTCAGCATCTCGTGATTGTTCACGATATATTGAACGCAGTGAACGTGATAACTGTAAATTTTATTCATAGTTCTAGTAAGAAAGGTTAAGAAAACTTTGTCGACTTCCTGTACACGCCGTCCTTTGTGCATATTTCAACCCGTTCCCTTGGAAGCAGGCTAAGGTCATATTTCAGAGGAGTCGGTATAATATTATGGCGAGTCCTTTTACGAATACCCAGTACCTGCTGGCGGTATAGCAGAGACGTCTACCTCGGCTCCAAGTCCCCAGACACATATCATGAATCGCTTACACACTTGCACACTCCAACCACATTTCATACGAGTATAAAAAATATTACAAAAACGTCGTTTAAATTTTTTGCATATTTTCGTTTATTTTTTCTGCAAAAAACTCTTGCACATAAATCTTCTTATTATCTTTTCAAAAACGAAGAATCATTTTTTTATCGTGGTCGTCAAACACATGAAGGAAAGATGATCAACACTGTGCTTCAGGTACCAGTAGAGGGTAATATTAAATATGTATTGTTGTGAATAATCGCTTTTAATCATTTTATTATATTATATATATATATATATATATATATATATATATATATATATATATATATATATATATATATATATATATATATATATATATATATATATATATATATATATATTTATATGGTTTGGCCGGTACTTATCGGTAGTACGTTTTGAATTTCGAACGACGCCCGACTGCCCGAATACAAGACAAAAGAAAACAAAAAGTAAAAAATAGTTGCAATTTGACTCTTCACGCGGGCGCTCTATATATTGAATTGTTGTGAATACCTCGCTGTATTTTATTGAATTGTTGTGAATACCTCGCTGTATTTTGTGACCCCATCACCACCATCAAGAGAGAATCGCCCTGATCCCAGCGCTGGATCAAGACCATCTATAAGAATAAAAGGTTAGTTCTTTATTCATACGTGCTATTTGATATTTATCGAACTCGCCTTCCCTTGGTACTTGAAAGTTCGAGCATAAATCATCGAACTAACTCGGGAGAGTATCACGACTCCAAATCGATCTAAATATTTCTACCTTGTAGAATCGTCGTCTTATTGTTAATACCATAAGACTGGTCCTTCGAATTATTTTTTTTTGAGTTTCATTTCGCACTGTGGCGAAACCATTTTTGGTCCTATCGAACCGGATTTACATATTTACGATTACTAGCGTACCTATTTACAATTGCGAGCGTTTCGGATTTGGTGTCAATACTAAATTCGATATTTAAATTTCTTGTGAATTTGTTTCCCTTTGATAATATTGCTACTGCAATAAGCATTACGTAAACATGAATGATAAAATACAACTTAAATTGGCGATAGCAAAAAAAGATTATATTTTGGCGGAAATCGAAGAGCTGCATAAACAAGCTCAACATGTTTATCAAAGTCAAAAAGAAACGCGAATTACACAAGAATTTAGAGTACAGGCATCGGAAATTGACAATGATTTTTCCGAATTTAAAAACTTATGTGATAATGAAAACGTGTTGCAAATGAAGTTAAATCCAGATTTTCAACCGAATTTTGAGAGCTTGAAAGTTTTCAAAAGGAAGTTTTATTTTGTTAAAGACACACTTATAAGGATGACAAAATATTCTGAACTCGAGTCGTCAAATACTTCGCAACCAATTCACGGTGTAACAAATTTAGTTTTAAAATCGCAGGATGATCCTAGTTATAATTTAAGTATTCAACCACTAGTATTAAATAAGATAACCGATAACCTTCCAGTTTCCGAGATTAATACCTCATCTCTCAACTATTTAAATGACTTGTCCTTAGCTGACAGAGACTTCCACATTTCAAGACCAGTAGACATATTACTGGGTGCTGAAGTCTTTACTGAAAATCTGCGAGATAAAAGAATACGTGGACCGCCAGGAAACTCAGACGCTATGGAGACCGCATTTGGGTTTAAAATTGTAGGTTCGGCCAATTCTTTGATAAGTTACGATAAGGACGATACTCGTCCTCCTATTCATAATTTTTTGACTACTTCTAAGGAATCAATTGAGACACTAGTATCCAGATTTTGGACATTAGAAGAAGCACCTTCGAGTGAAAAACCAAGTTTTTCATCTGAGGAAAAACAGTGTGAAAAATTTTATAAATCAAACATACATCAGGATAGCACTGGGCGCTACGTGACAGCACTACCCTTTAATAGAGATCCATCTTGTTTAGGAGATTCACTTACAACTGCGACACTTCGCTATCAGAAGTTAGAACGCAAAATTAACCAAAATGACACTCTGCGTCGTGACTATGATAAGGTCATGGAAGAATATCTCGAAAATAAATTTATTTCTCCCATACCACTTAGTAATTATAACGAGCCATTTTATGTCATACCTCATCACGGAGTTCAACGAGCGGACAAACTCACTACAAAACTTAGAGTTGTCCTAAACGCCAGTCAGGTGACTACGTCGGGTCTTTCTCTGAATGATTGTTTACATCCAGGTCCTAATTTACAAGCAGAATTACCCGACGTTATTCTAAAATTCAGATTATTTCCAATTGCACTCAGCGCGGATATCAAGCAAATGTTTCTAAATTTAATTGTACGTCCTGAAGATCGTCGTTTTCTCAATATCCTGTATGAATTTAAAACTGATGACGTAATAAAGATGTACCAGTTTAATCGCGTGTGCTTCGGTTTGAGATGTAGTCCTTACTTAGCTATGCGTACCGTAAAGCAGCTAGCTAAAGATGAACATGATAAATATCCATACGCTACCAAAATCGCGTCCGAAGATTTTTATATGGACGATTTAGGCACGTCCACTCGCACAACGGAAGAAGGTGTTAAGTTGGCGCTAAGTCTAATTGAACTTTTCAAATTAGGAGGTTTTGAATTAGTTAAATTTGTAAGCAACTCGGCGGAAGTAATGAATGCTATTCCGGAAAGTAATCGTTTAACTAGTAAAGTTAAATTTGACAATGAAGAGGATAACCTTAAGATTCTCGGATTAGATTGGTGTCCTAAGGAAGATGTTTTAACAGTTTCTGTAAAATGTAGCCCAATACCTAAATGTACCAAACGCACAATGTTGTCAACGGTGGCAAAGTTGTGGGACATCAATGGCTATTGTTCTCCAGTAATCTTATATGCGAAATTATTAATCAAAGCTTTATGGATTCGTAAGTTAGGGTGGTATGAATTGCCACCTGAGGAAATAAAAACTACCTGGCAAAAGTTCTTAAAAGAATTGCCTCTGCTAAAAAGATTTAAATTGCATCGATTTTTAGGCTTTGAATCGGAATTATGTACTTTAAACATATTAGGGTTTGCAGACGCCAGCGAACGCGCGAACGGCGCCTGTGTTTATACGTGCATAGAAGTTCCAAATAATCCCAATAAAATAAGTCTAATTCTAGCCAAGAGTCGTGTAGCTCCACTCAAAATTGTGTCTTTAGCTCGATTAGAACTTTGCGCAGTCTTATTATTAGCAAAGCTTATTAAATTCGTCATCGATACAATTTCCTTAAGGTGTACAGTAAAAAATATATATGTCTTTAGTGACTCGACAGTCGCTCCACACTGGACTCACTCATCACCACATCGTTTTGACACATTCGTCGCAAATAGGATCACCAAGATTCAAGAACTTCTTGATCCCAAATATTTTTACCATATCAATGGTAAGCAAAATCCAAGCGACTGTATATCTCGCGGGTTGACACCCGCGCAATTAATTGACCACCCTCTGTGGTTAAACGGTCCACCGTGGGCTAGGGAAGATTGCTCTACGTGGCCTATAAATAAATTTTCCTTTGAAGAATCCGAAGATAAAAAATTGGAATACAAACGTTCTAAAGTTTTTCTAACAACGAATACATTCGTTAATAATTGTTTGGAGTTTTACGAATTGTCTAAAAGAGTTTCGTGTTGGGACAGGCTTCTTCGTATAATTGTATATTGTTTACGTTTTTTAAAACGGTTACCTCGTTCGGTGACAGTTACAGTCTCAGATTTGATAGAAGCTGAGAAGGTGGTTATTAGAGCGGTCCAAAGCATGCATTTTTCAGACGAAATAAGCCAATTAAAGGGGTCTCAGGTCATATCAAAACAGTTGAAACGTCTGAGTCCCTTTATAGACGAAGAAGGTATTTTACGCATTGAAGGAAGATTATCCAAAGCAGATCTTCCTTTTGAAACCAAACACCCAGCGCTTCTTCCAAAACGAGACCATGTGGTCGATTTAATAATAGATCGGTACCACAAATTTCACTTACATACGGGATCGGGACTCCTTATGTCTATCCTGCGCCAAAGATTTTGGATTCTTTCTGCCAGAAGCGTCATTAGAGGGCGAGTAAATAAATGCAATGCCTGCTTCCGCATGTCTCCGTCACATCCAACTCCGAAAATGGCTGATCTTCCATCATATCGGATACAGGAGGCAAAAGCTTTTGTCCACACAGGTGTTGATTACGCGGGTCCTCTAAACATTACTCTCACTAGAAAGCGCGGACAACGTTCTCAAAAGGCTTATCTGTGTCTTTTTATTTGCTTAACAACTAAGGCCGTACATATTGAACTTGCTTCGGACTTATCCTCCGATACTTTCTTAGCCGCGTTCAAACGTTTTTTGTCGCGAAGAGGACCTGTATCATGTTTGTACTCAGATAATGGTACAAATTTTATTGGAGCTAAGGCACAGTTAGAAGATATTTATAAGTTAACCGTATCGCAGGAATACCACAATATTATAAGCAAAGAAATGCTTAAGCGTCGTATAGAATGGAAATTAATTCCACCTCATAGTCCACATTTTGGTGGAATCTGGGAGTCAAATATTAAGAGTTTCAAATCACACTTATATAGAGTAATAGGAAGTCAATTACTGACTTATGAAGAACTCCTTACGGTATTAGTACAGATAGAGGCTCTCCTCAATTCTAGACCCCTTTGTGTGTTATCGGGCGAACCTCATCCGGAAGTCCTTACTCCCGCCCACTTTCTCATGTCTACACCTTTGCAATCTCTTCCGGCCTTGGAAACAAACAGTTATAGTCTAGGTTATCGTAAACGGTTATTAGACAGTTTAGTCCAAGAATATTGGAAAAAGTGGAGGTTGGAATACTTGCATACATTGCAAGTGCGCCAAAAGTGGTGTACACCCGATCACCCGGTAACTGTGGGTACTTTAGTTCTAATTATACAAGACGACATCCCTCCTTTACGTTGGCCTCTAGGAAGAATAGAAGAATTATACCCTGGCACCGATGGTATTGCCAGAGTGGCTTTGGTCAGAACCCAAACCACCAGCTTCAAAAGGCCAGTTGTTAAACTGTGTCCAATTCCAAATCAATAGTAGTTTGTTTATCTATTGTTTTTGCATTTTTTTATCTCAGTTTTTCTTTTGTTTGTTTGTTTTTGCATTAAGTTTCCAATTGTATTGAATTGGACGTTTCCGAACAAGTGAAAGTGTTGAGAGAATTACCTCAAACCTCTTATGGTTCAAATTGAAATGAATTATTTAATTATCCCTTTATTTAAGTATTTTTCCATATTATTTCTCTCTCTTCAACATTCGTGTTTGATCGTTTTGGAGTTCGTGGTTCTTTCGGTTTGCGTCGACGGTTTCGGAAGCTCTAGGAACTTCCAAGGCGGGGGGCATGGTTTGGCCGGTACTTATCGGTAGTACGTTTTGAATTTCGAACGACGCCCGACTGCCCGAATACAAGACAAAAGAAAACAAAAAGTAAAAAATAGTTGCAATTTGACTCTTCACGCGGGCGCTCTATATATTGAATTGTTGTGAATACCTCGCTGTATTTTATTGAATTGTTGTGAATACCTCGCTGTATTTTGTGACCCCATCACCACCATCAAGAGAGAATCGCCCTGATCCCAGCGCTGGATCAAGACCATCTATAAGAATAAAAGGTTAGTTCTTTATTCA
This sequence comes from Brachycentrus maculatus, assembly GCF_059751285.1. Lineage (NCBI taxonomy): Eukaryota > Metazoa > Arthropoda > Insecta > Trichoptera > Brachycentridae > Brachycentrus > Brachycentrus maculatus. Next base: position 9,328 of record NW_028281477.1, read on the forward strand.
TACGTGCTATTTGATATTTATCGAACTCGCCTTCCCTTGGTACTTGAAAGTTCGAGCATAAATCATCGAACTAACTCGGGAGAGTATCACGACTCCAAATCGATCTAAATATTTCTACCTTGTAGAATCGTCGTCTTATTGTTAATACCATAAGACTGGTCCTTCGAATTATTTTTTTTTGAGTTTCATTTCGCACTGTGGCGAAACCATTATATATATATATATATATATATATATATATATATATATATATATATATATATATATATATATATATATATATATATATATATATGTATATATATAAATATATATATATATATATATATATATATATATATATATATATATATATATATATATATATATATATATATATATATATATATATATATATATATATATATATATATATGTGTATATATAGGGTCCGCCATCTAAAGTTTTTTTTTTCAACTAGTGCTTATTTCGTGAATGGTAACACTTAGCTCATGTCTGATTTAACAGATAATTAGTTTTATTCTTCCGCTGAGCGAATATGGTTGTGTATACGCTTGAACAACGCTGGGAAATATTGCGACATTACTTTGAAAATCATGGTAATGTTGCAGAATGTGTGCGAAAATTGCGTACGGTTTTTGGAAGAAGAGAAGCACCGTCAGCTCCGTATGTTCGTTATCTTGTGAAAAAAGTGAAAGAAACTGGCATCCTCATCGATAAACCAAAGCGTGAAAAGCCAAAAACAGTGCGTACACCCGAGAATATCGATGTTGTGGCAGAAAGTGTGCGTGAAGCGCCATCAACATCAATTCACCGTCGTTCTCAACAATTGAACATTTCGGAGACATCATTGAGACGAATTTTGCATAATGACCTTGGTATGACGCCATACAAAGTCCAATTGGTTCAGGAGTTGAAGCCAACTGACCATCCAATGCGTTTTCGCTTCGCTGAGTGGGCCTGCGATCGACTTACAGAAGATGCCGATTTTGCCAAAAAAATCATCTTTTCGGATGAAGCTCATTTTGATCTTGGCGGGTATGTAAACAAGCAAAATTGTCGTATTTGGGGCACAGAAAACCCGCACGCATACATTGAAAAGCCGGTACACCCAAAACGAGTCACTGTTTGGTGCGGATTTTGGTCCAGAGGCATAATTGGGCCATTTTTCTTTGAAAATGAGCAAGGAGTGGCCGTTACAGTCAATGGCGATCGTTATCGGGCCATGTTGAACGAATTTTTGTTCACAAAAATTGAAGAGGAGGATATTGGCAACATTTGGTTTCAACAGGACGGCGCTACGTGCCACACAGCCGAAGCTACACTCGATGTTTTTTATAGCATTTTCAAAAAAAAAAAGTTATTTGGCGGACCCTTTATATATAAATATATATAATACATATAATCAAGGATAATTAAGCATATCTGAGGTCAAAACTAGAAATAAAATCATTTTACGCAGACAATTTCTCTGTACTTATGTTTGCTTTCTCTGTACTTAAGTTTTTTTATCAAATCTTACCATTTTTGTTTTAAAAATCACCTTAAGACACACATTTAGGGGTTAGCTAGAGAAGTGGTATGAACTTTTGAGGGGATAATTTTAGGGTCCTAAAAACACTTATGCTAAAATAAAAAGTATCTATAAAAAATGAATTTGATGTCTAATTCCTCTGGTCACAAAAACATATTTATCCGTTTGGTTCTATGTAGTTCCTACTGTATCCCAACTAACCCACTACCTACAAGAGTTGCAGTTTAACTTTTTACTTTTTCCTAATATATCACCAACACTACGTGCTCCAAACGGAGTCCCAAATCTCTATATAATATGACGTATATACATTTTCCAAAGCAGAAAAGCAGCTGAGTTTGCCTTGAGGAATAAAGTACCCATCCAAAGAGTCTTAGTTTTGACTTACCTACTGACAAAGCGACATTTTACTATGAAATAAAATAAGTGAGCTAAAACGAATATTCTCGAAGCACCTATTTTGCGATGCTGGTTTGGAACTATACAAAAAGGTAAGTACCCATTCTTACATCGATACAAAATAACCCAGTTTCAATTATCTAACGCTTGTTTAAAAATTTATTTGTTTGTAAAATATTTGCAGCTTATACGTAATATAACATAATAATAAAACCCTTATCCGCACCCCAATGGTGCATAGGGCACGGTGTCATATAAACGCAGTGTTATCTTAATCGTTTACGCATGAAGGAAAGGTGATCAGCCCGCCGCTTCAAGTACCAGTCCATGGTAATATTGAATAAACATTACAGTGAAAACATCACTTATATTTATTTTACCCCCCTTGGGAATCGAACCCGGGACCTCCAGAACGGTAGCCAAGCGTGCTGACCATTACACTACGGAGGCGGACAAAATACGTAATAGGCTGACAAATATCTACTTTGCCATGTTGGTTTGGAAATGTATAAAATAATATACTTATTTTTTAAGTGAATATACTTATTTTACTCAGTATAAAAAATAAGTATATTTTTTTATACTGAGACAAAATAACTTAATGTAAATTATCTTTTGCTTCTCTGTATGTTTAATGTTTTGTATTTACAGCTTATACGTGACTTGATACCTACTTACTTTTAATACCTACTTTGTGATATTGGTTTGGAACGGTATAAAAAGGTACGATGCTATTTTTTATATCAAAACAATATAACCCTATGGAAATTTTGTTTTCGCTTGCTTGAAATTTTTTTTTTATATTTAAAGCTTATGCGTAACAGGTTAACAAGTGCCGACTTTGCGATGCTGGTTTAGAAAGATAAAAAATAGGTGAGTACTTATGTTTATACTGGGACAAAATAACCCAATGTAAATTATCTTGCGCTTGTTTACAAATCTATTCGTATTTTATTTATTGTTTCGGCATTAACTTTGAGGGAAGACATGTTACAACGATTAAAGAAAACACTTGTTTTATACCACTTGAGTTTTATTATAGACTACATGTTCCATATAAAGGCCAAATTATGAATTATCTTGAAAATTTAGAAATCCAAAAAAACCTGAATTCTAATAATAATTTATTAAATAATATATTGTTTCAAAATTCTTCACCCTTGCTTTCCATTTTTCCTTTGTTTTCAAACTCCGTTCCTTGACTAACCCCTTCCCCTTACTTTCCCCTCTCCTTATTTTTAGAACAATATTATATTTTATATTTTAGTTATTATACAGACCTGAATGATGGAAGTTTAACTTCTGAAACATGTAGTCTATAATAAAACTCAAGTGGTAAAAAACGAAGTGTTTTCTTTAATCAATATATTCGTATTTACAGCTTATACGTAACAGGCTGACATGAGACAAAAAGCAAGTTATATATTGCACTACACCAGTATTACATTTGGATTATGGCTGTATCGTTTGCATAGCTATTGCTAATATTTATCCAACATATCAGCTGATTGCTTTTATCGTTATTGAATATTGAACTAATATTTGCTTTTGATAATATTCCCTCTAGGGATAAATTCAGTATATATATGTGGAAATAGTAAAATTTGAAAAGTCAGGATATACCAGTAAATATTTTTTTTTTATAAATGCACTTTTAAAGATTTACTGATGTTTAATAAAATAACATCTACAATATACATTTTTTTACAAATATTTATTTGTCTAGTGACTGGGTTTTATCGTTACCTACATCATCAACTGGTGCAATACTAGACAAAATTCGATTTTATACACACAATAAGAAAGGAGTTGAAAACCATGATTTTATATATTTTTTCTGTCCAAATATATCTAGGTTCAAACAAATGTTTCCAATATTAATATTCCACCAATACGTTCCTTCTGCATACCGTCCCTTGCACTTGCACCCAGTACAAACCCCTATTTGCGTTACCATAGATTCAGGAATGAGGTCACTAGGGTAAAATTCAAATAAATTTTGTACTTTTTATATCTGTGAAAACGTTCCAAGAAATTGTTAAAAAAAACGACTTTATGTCTCTTGATTTATCTTTTTTTAATCACCCATAAAGTCTTAATTTTAAAGGATCTACAAAACTGTCATAAAGTGATGCTTACATATTTCTTACGAATTTATACAAATGTGTAACATGACAGCATATCTGTATAAATCAGTTGGGTAGTTTTTGAAATGAATGAAATTTAGTATCAGGAGAGCATCTTTGTAACATCGTACCTACTCATAACAAGTAGACTTATATTATAGATCTTTAAGTCAGATTCAAATTTAAATTGAAAATATGGATCGAGTAAGATGTAATTCCACAAGCTTTTGTTAGTTTTTAACAAATTTTTTTCAAAAAACAATAAAACAACCGTTTCTTTTTTGAATTAATGATCTCTTTTTGTAATTACTATTTTTTATATACTTTAGGCGATTTACATAGTTAGATAGACCATATATGAACTCTTCATATCTCCAAAGAGCCTTCAACAAGCTTATCTTTTTTCCAAAGAGTTATAAGTTTTAGTTCTCATATACATAAATTGTATAGAAATCATCCTTTTTAAGTCTTGGTATGAGTTTCATAAAGCAAAAGTCTAATTACTGGTTCAAAACCTTTTTTGGTGTGGTCAGGACTTTCCAGAAAGGAAGAATGAATAAAAAATATATATTCGCAGTCCTCCCCTGTATCTTAGGGCTTCTAGAAGCTCACAGAAAGATCTCTTCATCGCCTATAGGGTGGCAGCACTTCCCTCATAGGCAATCTATAAGATAAATTATATCGAAGGGCGGAAGGTAGAATTATATTTCTTTAGATTGTCATTTCAGTATTTGGCAAACCATTAGGAACTTAATTTATCTTGTATTGTTTGAGCATATTTCCAATATAAGAAGATATATAGCTAGCATCTTTTATATCGGCATATTCGCAACACGATCTCGTAATTCGCCAACCTTTTGTGCGGTTCTAGAAATAGTTTATATTAAGAGAATTGGCTATTGGATTGTTCTCGACTCGGACGATATCTGTTATTTAATATTGAGTTTCCAAAATCAATTTGGTAAATATTTCTCCCCTAAAACTATTCTGAGCAAAGCACGTTTAGTAATGTTATTCAAATCAATTAATACGAAATACAACGGTCGGGCTGGGGTTTAATGTAACTTTATATAATATTATAATGCAATTAGTTGATTGTAACAGCTTGAACTCACTACCAAGAACTAAGGAGAATAATCATTGTGGGGTAATATATCCAGAATGAAATACGGTTTTTGGATTGAATTCAACTTTTATTTACAAATATGATATGTGACGCGTTTCGTCTTATTAAGTATGTATTCAGACGTTTTTTTTTACTAATTAACTAAATAAATAACCACCACGCCGCTTCACTGCAAGGATAGGCAGAGATAATAAAACATCACACCAATCTGTCTTTTCAAACATTCTTCGGCTCTACTGCGTTCATACATTTCTTCATACATACCCACCGATTATTCCGACTCCAGAGACCTGACCACTTTAAAAGATAAAAATTTCTTGATCATCTAAATTTTTCTCAGTCTTTCTCTTATACCATCTCCAACTACATTTGCCTCGTGTATTTGTTTTTCCGCCCATTCCTTACTCATTCATTCCACGTGCTCAAACCATTTCAAAACACATTTCTTAATTTTATGGGTAGTACTTATCTGAGCTTTTCATTATCTTATTTACAGTATTTACATTTTTATACGATTCAAAAAACACTTTTTTTCTGATTTTGATTACTGAAAGTATCCCCTTTGTCTACAAATTGAAAGGTTAACAAAAATGATTTACTTATATTTTGTTTATTAAGAGCATTTTAAACTTTGTGGTACGGTAATATAACACTCGCTTATCATTCATCGTTTAAAGTGGTATTGCATAAAGTGAACGATGAATGATAACGAGAGTGTTAAAAATGATACACCTTACAGCGAAATAAATCATTATAATATGATACATTTACACAGCAGGATGTATTCATTCGCAAGATGATGCACTTCAGTTTCACGACGCGTAATATTTTATACAAGACATCGAGGGAAAAGAGAACGCTCCAAATCGATTCATATGGGAAAACTAAAATTTATTGCGAACATAAAAAACGTTTTTTACAACTTCCATATACCGTGTTTTGCGATTGCCCCAAATTACGTTTTTACTTTTCTCTAATCTTACTTATTAATAATAATAAAAATAATATCTCTGAGAAATTCGATCCGGTTTTTCCAGACCTAAAATTTTTGTCTTTTTAAATTAATGAATAATTTTCTTGTCTTTGTTCGTTCGATTTAAAAAAAGCATTAATCTATTAATATTTAATATTAATATTAATATTAATCTTAATATTTTTTAACAAATGTTTTTTACAGGTTTCTAGTTTTATATTGTTCATATGGGATATATTGCTTGTACATTACTTAAAGGCAAAATAAAAAAAATACTAATTATAATGAGTTTCAGTATGAATGATGATTTTTTTTATCTTTTATTTTATTTATATTCTTAAAAACGTAGTTAATTACTAATTCATAACAAAACGAAAAATTTTCTTTAATAATGTATGCTTATGTATTGATTTCGCATTTGTTTTATCGAATAATATGATGATTTAAATATAAAAATAAAAACCACTTTTTGAGTAAGTACCTATATTAATGTTAACACGACTAGTTTTTAATACTATTGGAGCTCTCATTAACAGGTGAAAATACAAGCTATTGGTATTTACAAACTGGAGTTTGTATTTTCACATCTTGATGAAAACTTCTGCAATTCTTGAAACTAGTCGCTGTTATTTTATTTTATTTTCTTTGTTCGGGAATTGTATAGCTTTACATTTTAAAAAAGTATTTAATAAACAATAGATACATTTACAATAAAAAAAAACATTACATTACATTAACAAAAATAGTTACATTAATAAAAATAAACCCAATTAAAATTCCACATTTATGTTATAATAACGATTAAACAACATTAAAAATTATTAACTCAAAAATGGTCTAATTAATCTGTTTTTTTTTATATTAAAATCAATGTATGGCGTATGGTTTTACGCGTATTACAAAACATAGTCATATAAAAAATATAAATAAAATATTTATTACTTTGCAAAAGTAATGTTAAAACATTATCATGCCTTCTAAATCTCTAAAAAAAACAAGTTTGTTTATTGTATTATAGGGTAGATTGCAACATACAAGGTTTTTACGAGATTTAGCAGAAAAGTCTTAGTAGATTTAGTAGAAAAGTCTTTATTAATTTAGTCGGTATAGAGGAGACAAAAGACGGTATATATGGATTTATAAAGTACCTAATAGCAAATGTGTAGTTACTCCGCACTGTGTTCTTGTTAACACCCCAAAGTTACTGTAAAAGTGTCACTTCCGACCAACATCCGACATTCATCCTTGTCTACGAGTTTGGCACTAAACAGAGTTTACGAGAGAAGTCCTCCGATACAATATATTGTGAAGAATTGCTTCGAGCGAGAGGATGCCAGCGACTCTTTGTAGCTACTTACGCGGATTAAAAGTCGTGAGTTTATTTTGCTGTGAAAAAGCGATAAAGATTTTACTAAGATACCACGCGTAACACGCGTCAACAACGTAAAGAACCTAACTAGTTAATTTTCTAGGTATCTCAACTTGGTATGAAACATCGATCGTTCCCCTTTATATGAAATAAGATGTAAGTCTGAGCATCCCAGGGCTTGAAACTTGGCATTTGGATGGCCGAAGCGTTCACTTTATACACTTTTGTAACGTTCACCATTCTGCCTATTACCGAATATCCATATTGCATTAATTTTTTAAACCTGTATATATGCAATGGTCTTGGATCCCATTTTGCCAACTCCGTGCTATACTTCCAAATATTAGGGTTGAAACCAAGACTTCATTACTTGGAAGCAAATCACATTCCTTGTACACGTTACTTACCTTTGATACCAGCTCCTGCAGGACTTCTGTACTATTGACAATACGTTACAGCAGTTTTTTTTCTTCAAGTACGCGGTCCGGCACCTTTTTTAACGGATCACTTTTTTTAAATTTTCGAAATCAATTAGACAAAACAGTATTTGTGCTTACGTATTTACAAAATGTTTTAACATAATTCGTCAAAATGGTAAAATATGGCATTGTAATGAATATTTAAATTATATTTGAATATTTATTTTTTGTGAGTTCCGGGACCTTTTCCGGGAGTTTAGAAGTGAGTTCCGGCACCTTTTTTGTTTTAAAAAAAACCCTGCGTTCTAGTAATTATAGAAGCAATCTTTTGAAACTGAGTTTGTTTTACCAATAGAGGTTATAGGCATTGCGGCGCCCGTTATCCATAATTTTAACAGTAAGTAAATATATGTTGACGCAGTGACCTGGAAGTGAAGGGGTGAGGAGAGAGCAAGGGAGCCATAAACGTGGCCAAGAGGGGGACAGAGGGAGTGAGTAAATTCATAATTTCTATAGTACATTGCCATCGCTCTGTACCCTAGAGAAAATCTTTTAGGCAGTTTACAGTTGGCTTTCTTGTTATTTTTTTCGATTATTGGTCACTTTTAAATGAAAACATATCATTTTACTCTATGAAAATATCAAACACACGCCTATGCTAAAAAATGTGGAAAATGTGAGCATCGTCCTCTCGACGTTGACTTTTCACTTTTGAGAATGTGTTCCCATTTTGGGCAGGCCAAAACACCTCCTCGATGCTCCATACTCCTGTCCACTCGTGTATATTATGAAGCTAGGAGATCCGCCTTCTTTCAACACCTCTTTGAACCTCGATTTTACTCGCGATGACCAATTGCAGTAGCTTGTACTTTTCTCTTCTGAGCACATGTTCCAAATAGAACTATTTCCAGGATTTAATGTTCGATATTAGTTCCCCATTCGTTCTGGGTCATTGGAGAACTCTTGCATTGTTAACCATGTCCGTCCAGGGTATCCGAAGCATTTATCGATGTATCCGCATCCCAAATGCCTCGAGCCGGTTAACGCTACTCATTAGAATAAAAAAAAAGTAAACGGATTCTTTTTAAGTCCATTTAAAATATTTGTTGTTAGTCAGGTGGCAATTAACTTGACGAAAAAATAAATAATTAAATATTTAAATAATGTGCATTGGATCTCCATGAAAATTTAACCAGTATTCAAATAATGACATATTTAATACATATCGCTCACTCCTTTCAAGAACGTCATAAATCAAAAAACTTGATTTTTTAGGAGAACGTTTTTAAAGTTTAAAAATATAACATTATGTATTAAAAATAAATATCAATTGAACTTTTTATTGTGCAACAGATCTTTTTCGGTAAAACCTGAAGGTTTTTTATCCATTTGAAAAATATTTAGTTTATTTTTAAATAAATAATTAAACAATACCTTTTCTTCAAAATGCAAAAACGACATTTTCTGCCCTGTAGCGGGTAAATATTAAGTTAAAAATATGAAAATCTGAAAATTGACGATTTTTGATTTATGACGTTCTTGAAAGGAGTATCATTATTCATTCAGTTAAAGGATATGTCATTATTCATTACAGTTTGTATTCTGTTACTCTTGAGTTCATTGCGTAAAGCCTTGTTGAAAGAAAGTTATTCCTCATTAGAGCTAGTTTGGGCGCCTCGCCCTCTAATTGCGTGAGTCCCCAAACCCTTCGTAATGTCGTTAAAGCGCTACCTCATGGATCACGACTTTGATGCCAATTGAGGAAAATAATCTTCATCGTTAAAAAAACCTTTTTTATTGCTTGAATGATGTTTATCAATGTTAGAAACGGAACGTTTTAGTGCCCGTAGTAGAATTTAACTACCATGAGCTGTCAATTACTGTCGTGAATTTCAGAAACTAAAGTTATGTTTCCACGTTCCTCACAAACCGAGTAGTGTTTCGATTAGTTCTCTTATGTCAGCATACTCGTATATGTATTGCAAGTGCTCAGAATTATTATTAATACACACACTTTACATTTGTATATCATGGCATGCACTCCTAGCTTCCTCTACATCCATACATCTAGTCACATATCGACGGCCCCTACGTAGAGTACTCCATCTGCAAATCTGTTACTTTATAGGAGAGAGCTTAGAAGATTTTTTCAACGTATTTTTTCTATTAACTAACGTTTTTAACTGAAATTCTAAACTAGTATTATACATTCAAAAACACGATAAAATAATGTTTTAAATCATTTTAAAACTTAATGTTTTGTCAAAATTAAGTAGTTAGCGTTTTAGGAGTTCAGTTCATTTCGAAAATTCGATGTAGATAGCGTCCTATACGCCTAAAAACTAAGCGTATTTTTTTAATTTTTTTTTTATATTTGTTGATAACGGTCAGTTGATAACATACACCAAATATCTCAAAATTGACAAAAATGGAGTTAGAGCACTTTACGTAGAGCACGTCGATATGACCTTCAATTACGTTGACTTTTGTCACGTACGGATTTCAGATTTTGATTAATTTAAGTCGTTCTTGATCGCCCTCGTTCTGTTCTCTCATTTTCTCGTCATTCGTTCGCTCCATATATCCAAACCACCCACAATGTAGTCTTATGTAGGGGTGCAACGAAGACGATGGAACGAACCAGAGTCATATGTGGTAATTAATTTTATTTTGTTCATGTCTGTTTTATTGTATACAATAAAAATCATATTAAATAAAATGAAAACACATTTATCAGTTATTATTATTTATTTATTCAAGTATCATGTTTTGTAAATATTGAAATTTTATCAATGTTTCTTTATTTGCGGCTTATTTCACTCTTCTGATATGTTCAATTGATAATGCTTCCCATTTTTATTTAAAAAAACTTGTTAGAAGTTTGTCTGAACTAAAAAATTTTACTAAAATTATATAATGTATGATAAAAATATAAAATCTTTATTTTGGTTATTTTATTATTATATAAAAAATAAACGAATGATTTACTAAAGCATATTTTTTTAGTTCAAACATTTTTGGATAGTTTATTTTTAAATATATTTACGTGTATAGACATCTTCACATAGTTTCTGAAAGCTCTTAAGTTTTTAATCCCGAGCAGTTTACTTCATCATACTAACTTGGCAAGAAGTTTGTAACAGGCTAGTTAAGTTCAGCGTTTTGTCAATAGATGTCACTAGTATAAATATATATTTTTAAATCATATTTCAATTTTTAAATCAATCAGAGTCAATTCATTGTGGATTTGTTTTTCAAAATGGAACTACATTCAGTAAAACCCATATTTTACGTTTTTTTAAGGGACTGAAAAATAAAAACTTAAATTGAGGGAAAATTTAAATGCATTTTTATTTATTTATTTTTTGTGAAAATTGTGAACATAAGTTTTTTTTTCATACAAAAACGTAAATGAAGGGAAAAATGTAAATGTATTGAAAAAAAACATTCAAATATTATTTGTTTGAACATAACGACATCTCAACATAGATGAATCTATGACAGATCACGTAAGCCCTGTAAATACCCAGACATCAATATTCTTCTTCATCCATGCTGAGATGTCAAAATGTAAATATAACCCTCGTGTAAAAGAAACCCAGATTTGTGCACAAGGATTTCAACAAACCCAAAATGTTGTGTATAAAATTACTGGTCAAATGGTAAGCTGCATAAAAAACAGAAAATCATATTTTCAGGCGTCGGCAGTTTTTGTCTGAACTTCGGAACGCGGACCTGACTCGCGAGGATGCAAGTGTTTTTTTTTAAATTACCTTACGTCCAAGTGACTGAAATCTATCTACGGCTTTTGCAACACCGCTTATCATGACCCTACGCAGGCTTCAACTTTTTAAGTTTTATAGCCTATGGCTACTCTTGAGTGGATTTACTCTTTATGTTTAAAAGTTACTATAATTTCATGTAATTCATGAGTGAAAATTCTAGTCAAAAACACTCGCTGGATACAAGTGATGCTCGCGACCTATTATAAGTTAGTCCGCGCTCAGCTAAGAAAAGGCGAGAGATAGCACGGGCATTGGCCCGATAAACGTAAGTTCAAAGTAAAGTGATCACTCAACCAGCCTATGACAGGGTCAGACGTGGCTATTAACTTACATAAACTCAGTCGTGTGGCGGTTGACCTACGAGTTTAAAGGTGGATTGTGACGCAATACGTTTTTGACATCCTATTAGGATGCTGACCACCTATTGACAAGCTATCCCGCGTCCAAGTCTGCGCCCAACTAAGCACAGCACTTACGAGAGAGAGGGAGAGTTATTAGAGTTCAAGATGGGCCGATCCCGGCGGCACTGCAATGCCGGGCCAACCCGCGACAGGAGTGGAGCAAGCCCCGAGCATCCCGTCACATTCCAAAAATCAGTTTAATATACTGGTCCCGCATTGCGGGAACTATCAGATATTAAGCTGATAAGAACAGATACTACACTTTGATCTTAGCCAACAGGCCGAGAAGCGATACCTGATACGGCAAAGCCCCGGGTATATATTGAACGCGAAAGACGTTAGGTGTGCGCGTTGCGAACGAATGTAGCGCCATCTGGTTTGAAAATTGGAACTAAAATTCGTCACAGGGGATGCTAAGACGACAAAATAATATAGCGTATACACCAATGAAATTCCATAATATTACATATAGCTCACTCCTTTCAACAACGTCATATATCAAAAACTTGATTTCTCAGGAGATCGTTTTTAACATTTAAGAATATATTGGGTTGATGCAAAAGTAATGACCGTTTTTTATGATCCCAGGTAAAAAAAATTTTTTTCACAAATTATGAATAGTATCTTCATTTTTATGATTTCATTGTACAAAGGATGCTTTTCCTCTACTTTCTATTCAGTTTTGGCCTAGCCAGAGTACAGTTATGACCCTTTGTATTTTTTCAAAATGTCGCTCGATAAAGTGCATTTAGTCATTGTTTACTTTATGAATTCCGTAAAGACAATACCGCGAGTGTGGCAACCAAAAACATTTGTGAAGTGTTTGGAGCAGATGTCATCAAAGTTCGACAGGTACGAAGATGGTTTACAAAATTCCGATCTGGAGATTTTTCACTCATTGATAAACCACATACCGGGCGGCCATTGAAGTCTGATGACGACAAGTTGAAAGTCATAATTGACACCAATCCACGTCTAACCATCAGGGAGATTGTGTTAACCAAACAACCGTATTAAGAAATTTGAAGCGTATGGAAATGGTTTCGCGGTACGACATTTGGATACCTCATCAATTGTCGGCTGCCAATTTATTGGATCGTGTTTTAACGTGCGTTGTTTTGAGTGCGAGACAAAAACATGAACCTTTTTTGCATCGTTTGGTGACGGGAGATGAGAAATGGGTCGTGTACAACAACGTGACAAGAAAAAGACATTGGGCTATTCCTGGACAAGCCCCATTAACAACTTCGAAGGCCGAAATCCATAAAAAAAGGTTATACTTTGTGTTTGGTGGAATAATAACGGTATTGTGTATTTTGAACTCTTGGAACATGATAAGACAAGTACAGCAGAACGATATTGTCAGCAATTATCCAAATTGAACATGGACCTTCAAAAGTATAGACCAGAATTGGTAAACAGAAAAGGGGCAGTGTTTCATCACGACAACGCGCGACCATATGTGGCTATGATGACCCAACACAGGCTAAATGAGTTAAATTGGGATGTTATCAAGCATCCACCGTATTTTTCAGATCTTGTTCTTTCTGAATTTCATTTACTCCGATCACTGCAAAAAAATTTAAATGATGAAAAAAATTATACAATACAGCAGGTAAAAACATCCCTTACTTAATTTTTCGAATCAAAATCCACGGAATTTTTTACTACTGGTATTAATAAGTTGATAGAAAGATGGGAGAAGGTTATAAAACTGATGGAAATTATATAATTTATTAAATAAATAATTTACAAAAAAAAAAATAAAAAAATTAAAAAATGTAAAAAACGGTCAAAACTTTTGCATCAACCCAATAATAAAATGTATACAAAAAATATATCAAGCCATTTATTGAACTTTTTACTGTGCAACTGATCTTTTTAGGTAAAACCTGCAGGTTTTTTCTCCATTATAAAAAAATTCTATTTGAAAAATACTTAAAGAATACATTTTCTTCAAAATGCAGAAGCAACACTTTCTGTCATGTAGCGGGTAAATAGTATCTAAGTTAAAAATATGCCGCTTTTGCTGGGATATAATACATTTCCAGGGCATTCCGCAAACATGCACAACTGAAAATTGACGATTTTTGATATATGACGTTGTTGAAAGGAGTAGTTCAATTTTTTTTTAAACCAACTGTAAGGGTAGGCAGAGAAAATAGAACGCCACACTACTCTGTCTTTACAAACATTCTAACGACTCATAATAATGCATCTCCTCCATACATACTCGACGATTTTTTCAACTCCTGATCTGAACGCTTTCAAGTATGTATTCGACATATCTGATAATGATTTATAAATAGATTTTATATATGTATATGGTATTGAAAAGCACAACATTTTTGGTGTGTTCTAATCCTTGTTCCTTAATCTGGATTTTAACTTATTTTTTGGAGTTATTTTTCCCTTTTAACTTCTCAAGATAGATGAAGAAGAATATGGAAGTCTGGGTATTTACAGAGCTTACAACCTCTCATAGGCCGGCTTCAGTGATTGGTAGAATGTTGAATATCACACTTGTAAAAAACAATATCACTTAAACCAGCCCTGTAAATACCCAGACTTCCATGTTCTTCCTTATCTTTGTTAAAATGTTTGAATTGTGTTTAATATATATATCGCGTGTATTACATATTATATAAATAATGGTCTACTGCAAATCATACATCACTTTGTCGCACATTTGTAGATATGTATGTTCATTCTTATTTCATCCTATTTTGCCGACTCCATTTTTGGGGTTGCCATTACATAAATGGTTATACTTTTCAAGTCAGTTAAACTTTTTTAAACTCTTATTTGTTATTGTTTTTCTTCTCATGCCACTCTTGTCGGAGGTTGGCGACCATCTCCTTAAACATCACTCGATCCTGGACCAGCCTGATGAGAGCCGCTGCTTCCGGTATTCCAAACCACTGTCGAAGATTTTTGAGCCAAAATGTTTTTTTACCCAAGCCCCGTCTGCCCTCCACCTTTCCCTCTACTATTAGCTGTAGAAGGGCATATCTCTTATCTCCACGGAATATGTGGTCAAAGTACACTCTGTTCACAGATATTTTACCTCCATTTTGATTTTTTTATGATTTATACTTTAATTAATTTAATTATTTTTAAAAAATAGAGGTAAAATATCTGTTAACAGAGAGCATGTGGCTTTTCGTCTTTTGACAGTAGTTATGTTATTTGTTATGGAGTCTTAATTACTTGCTTTAATTTTTTCATGAGAATCATAAACATGAATTAATCGTTGATTTCTATTACATATTTCCTTGGATTCCCGAAGTAAGGATATGTAATACCTTGTTCACCCCTCCAAGATGGATATCAGTTTCACCGTCCTTCCTTTTTTCATATCCTGATCACCTCAAGTCCCATCTGTAATCATACAAAAATAAAGTAATATTTTAATACTATCTTTTCTTTTCTGCGGATGATCCAGAATGTTTAATTTACAGAGAAATTATTATATTTTTGTGATTTATACAAAAATATAAATTCAGTAATATATTGTATATGTGTTGCCTACTTTCAAAATCCGCCAGATCCATGTAAGTCGATTTTTAAAAAAAATATTAAATTCTCCGGGTAACATATTTATATGTTTCAAAGATTTGTGTATCATTATATAAAATATTGTGCAATAAATAATTTTCCCATTTTTAGGAATTTTATCAGTGTTTTAAAAAAAAAACATGAGAAACAAACCGATAATGACGTCATCTTAATTTTTGAACTATCCCCGCTCTCTGATTGGCCGATATGGGTCAGAGGGCAAGTTTCATAAATATATCGCGAAATTTGAAATATAACGCTGTTTTTGAGTATTTTGTAGCAGGGTTTTCAATTATATAAATATTTTAAACAATAAAACCTACGATTGGCATTCCGATAGATTTATTTTTACATTTATTTTAAAATCTTATAAAATTGGATCTTGCGGATTTTGAAATTGGGAGACAAATATAAAACATTAATTCAACAAATTTACATGGCATCAATATGTTTGTTTCAATTTGTGTATGTTTATTTAGGTAGAATGTTTTCTAGGGATGGAAAGATTGACGAATATAAAGAAAGGAAAATGAATGCTGAAAACATAATGAATGGTGCACTAAAATCAATTATGGCAAATGAAAACCTTCAGCGAAAGGTAAACTGGCAGTACACAACGAAGTCCTGGTTCCAACCCTAATGTATGGAAGAGAAGCATGCAGTTGGCAAAAGAAGGACAAAATGCAGTCAAAATGTAATCCCTCGGAGGAATGTGCATCAAAACGGTGTATGAAAGATGATCGAATGGTGAAATAAGGAAAAAATGCAAGGCTGAAATAAGCGTTATAGATATACTTATATTATTAAATTAAGAAATCTGTGGTAGCTTGAGATGGTTTGGGCATGTGGAACGAATAAGTGAGGAAAGAACGGTAAAACAAGTTAACATTTAATGTCTTTTTTGTTGTTTTTTTCTAATTTTTTTTATAACAAAGAAGAACAAAATGTAATAAGCCAAAGTGGCTTGTATTAAGTATTAAGAAAATATAAATCGAATTGAGGTCGACTTATGACTACACTAACCGCGGGACCACATTTATTTTATCAATAATATATTTTTTTTTAAATAGACAGTATCGCTTCTAGAGAGGGTTGTGGTCTAACTAAGGGGCCCAAGGTACTCACTCTTTATGGTAATGGAAGCGATCTACTTGATCTCTACGCCCTGAAAGATTCTGATAACCTTAAAATAGATAAGCGCCGAATCTACCTTCCCGGTTGAACGTTATCAGTAACGTAAGTAAAAAAAATCTACTTTAGTCGTTCATATAAAATTAGACGAAATTTTTTATATATATAAGGAACTTACAATAAACCATTTTCAAGAGTATTTTTATTCTATTTTTTTATTATTTTAAGTTCAGTAGGTACTTTTAGTTGCATAAAATAATTACATCAAAATACATACAAAAATGTCTGAGCATTTTTTTCATAATATGACTTAAGACACATTGCTTTGTGATAACCGATATATAGATTTAGACTTGCAAAAGTTGTGGATAATATCGATAAGATTATAAAACATAGTGTGGCGTTCTATTATCTTTGCCTACCCTTGCAGTAATGGCGTGATGGTGGTAGTAGTACTAACATTTTGTCACATTCTACTTGATAATCTCGAAGTCGAAATAGGGTGGCATTTTCTTTTTAGGGTGGGACCACACAGATTTGCAGAATTCGTTATGATCGGTTCGACAAATTCCATTCGACATCCGTAGACCACCCCTAGGAAACGTGTCACATTCCTTTCTCGATATCTACCCCCACGGTTCCCGTTTTTCCGTGTTAATTGCATATTGTAATTCATTCAAAAAGGGTACTTGCATATTGCATTATTATCTCTTGAAAAATAATAGAGAAAACGATTTAAAGGAACATTTATAAGGCCCAGTATTAAGTTAAATCACAATTTTTTTTAAAAACCCAGGTAACAATTGAGTTTATTGATTTTTTTTCATACAACAACGTTTTTGTCTTGAAAAAAATAAAAGTTTTTCTTCTTAATAAACATTTGGTTATGTAAAGAAAAGCGTTTTTGAAAGGTAAGGAGTTGCAAAAATATGAAAACTTATTCTAAAAAAACAAATAAAGACTAATGTGTTTTCTAAAAAAAATTGACTTGACCTGACGTCTGGCTTTATGTATTGCTGAAAGCTAACTGAATTTTACTATTGCGAGTATGTCCTTAACAGTGAAGTTTGAATATTTAAAACGTACATTGAGTACCTATAATAAATAATAGATTCTGGAAGTTGTATTGTGTTACGATAATGTTATTTCATTTCACTCATTCCTAATCGTTCATAGTTCACTTTGAGTTATACCAGTAAAAATCTCTACTTCATGACTACCAGTTTTGGAATAACAATTAGGGTTACAAGACAACTAAAATCTATAGACCTGAAGAGAGAATGGTTATTTCTCTGAAACCGGTAGACGTTAATGTAGAGTGGCTAATACCATTCCAAAAAAGTGTGTCATCACAAAATCAACGATGAATGATAAGTAGAGTGTTATATAACTTTTTTTTAAATTATTTATTTGGCAGTCACCCAGTGAAACGATGTTTCTGCCAGTGTCAAGTATTATTCTTATTTACAAACAATAAAATAATAGATAATAATAATAATCAATACAAAATTTATATACAACCTTTTGAGTGTGTCCAAATACTTGTTCACAAAATCTGGATTATCTCCAATTAAAGGAGTTATTTTCATATTATTTTTAACATCTCATCAAAGATGAAGAAGAATATGGAAGTCTGGGCATTTACGGGGCTGACGACCGTCATAGGCTGGTTTAAGTGATCACTTTACACACGTGTAACATTCACCAATTCTACCCATTATTGACAACCACACTACTCAAATTCTTGGAAGTTCTATATATATGAACCAATTTAGAAACCTTGTTCTTGAATCACTAGAACTTCACTAAATGCCCAGACTTCCATATTCTTCTTCATCTTTGATGAGATGTTAAAAATAATACAAAATTTATAGTTTAAATGCGTTTAGCTTTATCATTTTAGAAATTATGCCCGCAATTCTAGAATTAGGTTCAGAAAGAAGGGTGGATAATTGAGTAAGGGGTTGAATTCCTGCCCGTGGTTATATAACTTACCGTACCGTTAAGTTAATAATGCTTTTAAAATAAGTTTTTTTAAATCATTTCAGACTTATCTACGTATTTTGTAATGGTAACAGGGATATGTAGATACGTAGGTCCCTATCTATGTACTTAAATTTGAAAAAATATATAGGTCCCTTTTTGCGGTTGACACGTTGACAGTTGACAATGGCTTGGAATTCGCTTCCAACACGTGTCATAATCTTTGGACACGTGAGTATTGAGGAAGTGCGGAGTAGGGCCGGGCCGGGTCGGTTCTGGAAGTTGAACAAGATGGCACACTGCGTGCCGACAGAGGTAATTAGGACGACAGGAGCAGACAGATTGCTCATTAGGAGGAGGAAAGGGCAAAACGGGCCCTTTGATGTTCAAAGTGTCGCCGCTTAAGCGTTTAACGGTTATTTCGGGACATCGTGACAACAGATTTGAGTTTTGCTAAGAAAAGTACCTATATATATAAAAATGTCTCTCTCTCTAACCCTTATCCCTACCCAACGATGCATAGGGCACTGAATCGTAAAGAAGCAGCAGTAAAATCCACGATGGAAATGTGATCGGCCTTCCGCTTCAGGTACTAGTCCAGGGTTATATTAAATAAATATTAGAAAGAAAAATCATTAATATTCATTTTGACCCTCTTGGAAATCGAACATGAGATCTCCAGCATGGTAGCCAAGCGTGCTACCACTACACTTTGGAGGCGGATATAAAAATATTTAAATATATTTTTTTTAATGTGGGTAGACCTTAGTATTATTGTTATACGTACTTATTATTCGTCTCAGATAAATGTGCGGCAAAACGATGTATGATAGATGTTAGAATAGTGAAATGAGGAAGGAATGCAAAACTGAGATAAGCTTTATCGATAAAATTGAGGAGGGTGTGTTCAGATGGGTTGGACATGTAGAACGAATGAGTGAGGAAAGAACGGTAAAATAAAATTTATGAGGCGAATCTAGTTAGAAAAAAAACATGTCCTTGCATGGTCAGGTATGCCAAATACTTGAAAGCGGCCGGGTCAGCAGTCAAAATAATACTCTCCCTGCCTACCTTTGCGGAGAAGCGGCGTGATAGTTAGTTAGTTGGTTTAGAAAAAAAATATAAAGATTTACAGGTCTTTTTAAGATCATTTTTGAGATGCAATCGATAACTTTTCCCCAAAGACCAACAAATATCCAATATTTAAATATTTAAATATAAAAATAAAACAATTGTATAATACCATTTTGATGAATTAATTAATGTTAAAACGACTAGTTTAGTCAAATAAATGTGTTCTCTTCAACTAAGAATTATAAAATATCATGTGTGTTATCATAAACAAGGAATCAAGAAATACTTTTAAATAATATTGTTTGTCATATTATCTATTGATTGGCATTATATTATTTATTGATTCGGCATTAACATTGTGGAATGACATAATGATACAAATATACCATCAACAAAAAATACTCGTATGGGTGTTTGTGCACTACACGGAATTCTACCGTCCGGCACTCCAGTTAGCGTGATAAAACGATGATTGACTTGGATTGGCTTGTGCTTTTGTCCATCTTTCTTCGGATCGGTGCTCTTGATCGGTGCGTGAACGCGTTGCGCATAAATTCGATCACGCTAAACCGTCGTAGTCGCTTTTATTTTTCAAAACCGGACTGCCGGACGGTAAAAGTCCGTGTAGTGCACAAGCGGCTTTTGTTTGCATGATTTATTCAAAACCGATAATAATTTTGAACAATCTGTTATTTGCAAGTAGGTCCAAATGGAAGCCAAAAGTTTTTTTACCGGATGTGGGAATAGAAGTTTTTAGAGTACTGTACCTACCTAGCGGTCTTTGGATGGGTTGGGGTACAGAAATGTATGAGGACGCCAGGGGCGCCCAATGCAATCCGTCTTACATGGCACTTCCTGTCTTGACATTGAAGGTGTTCTGAAAATTTAAACGTAAATATTTTAATGACATAAAGTAAAAAATGGTAAATCATTTCAAAAGTAAAATAAATGAAAACAATGTTTTAAAAACATCGAAAAAATTAGAGCAATATCCCTCTCCACACCTCTACCGAAAATTTTAATTTTTATTAAATTTTTAAAAATATTTCTAAAATGTCTTTAAAGATAAAATAAATTATGGGAAAAAAATCCTTTCTGTCGACCTACCTAATAGTTGAGTTTCTATTATTCAATATTTTTTGTACCTAGACCTACATATAGTCGAACATAATAATATAATTTACAAATAATAATAGTATAAAATTACAAATAACCGTATAAAATACGCCTATCTTAAGAATAATTTTACAACAAACAAACACACAACTATAACATATATAATAGTATAAAATTACAAATAACCGTATAAAAGACACCTATATTGGAAATAATTTTACAAAAAACAAACAAAAAAACTGTGAAAAATAAACCCCCTGAAAAAATACGACTATATTATAAAACATTGCCTAAAACAAAAGGATACTATATTTTACCGTTCCATACTCCAGAGATAGGCAAATCAAACATCACACCGATATATAAACAAGTATTAATAAGTAAAAAGTATTAATCAGTTAAATAAATCACAAATGTAATTAAGGTAAAGTCTTTCTTGATTTATTTTTATATACATAAATAAATAAATAATCAGATTTATTTTGTTTTGTACTGACAATTTTGTTTGGAAATGCATTTTATATAATTAAATAACCACTGTATAGTCCGTCAAATAAAATATACGTGGGTTTCGTCGTCACACACAACATCAATCTAGTGATGTCGGTAAGGATGAAACCCGGTCACTGTTTACACTGCACTTACACTGTAACAACTTACAACGCACACTGTAAGCGCACTATTGATGTAGGTACCTAATCGTTCTCGTTATTATTTTTAGGCGTATATTTTTCAAGCTTGTTTACTATTTTCAGTTTTTGTTTCATAAAATATATCAAGAGCTAGAAATACTCAATAAATTTGTTTACTCATAAGCGTGATTGATGTTGAGATAATTGAATTCAAAAACCAAATTAAGTAACGACTTCTCTTTACAATGTTTTTTTGGATTCAATGGTTCTTCACTGTCGAGCTTACAGTTTCATTCGTTTACAGGGGTAGTACATAAAACATTTAAAGTACATACTTAAAACAATTATTCTTATAATATGTACATTTCTTTAATGTAAAAAAACCCTTTTTTTCTGTTTTGATTTATATTTCACTAAGTAAATACTATTTTTCTTAAAATCGATTTTAATACTGTTAATGATGCGATATACATCGAAACACTTATTCCAATAGGTTTTAAGGAAAAGTGATAATTATTAATTGAAATAAAAATAATGAATTATTGGATACTTCCACCATTTTACAATTTTAACGTAATTACCATTTTTTCTTATGATTTTAGCATACTTACTTTTGAAATTCGTTAAAACCTACATGGTAAATATTAAAACTAATTGTTAATACTTTAACGTACGAAGTAAGGTACATATTTAAGAAATGCCATTTTCGCGAAATCAGTGGTGTTACTCATCACTACCAGATTTTTTTTTAAATTCAATGAAACTAAACGATTTCATATCCCTGACTTGAGCGAACTGTACATTTCATGTTGACAGCTGACTCGGGGCCAATAAGAAGGCGTGGGTGTGGCCTGGTCCGGTGGTCATCCGCCATTGGTCCATCCCGAGTCCAGTGGCGGCGAGAGGAATGTCGGTTACTGCTGTCTTTTTAAATGATGCTGTCATCAATCTATTTCGCTTTGCGTAAAGATTCTGGGAGATAATTTAAATTAGGAATGCATAGATTTCAAATCTCTGGCTTCTGAAGCGATGCTGAACTAAAACTAAGTAACAATTAGTTGAATGAAATCAATTTATGAAAACAAAACCAAATATTTTATTATTATTATTGATTAACTAAACATAACTCAATTGACTATGCGAATTAAGGATAAGCGGGTTAAGCATTTTCTTCAATTAAAAAAAAACATTTTCTTCTTTGTTACAAGCCGCTTGTGCACTACACGGAATTTTACCGTCCGGCAGTCCAGTTTTGAAAAATGATAACGACAACGACAGTTTATCGTGATCGAATTTACGCGCAACGTGTTCACGCACCGATCAAGAGCTCCGATCCGAAGAAAGATGAACAAAAGCACAAGCCAATCCAAGCCAATCGTCGTTTTAAAACGCTAACTGAAAATTCCGCGTAATTCCGTGTAGTGCACAAGCGCCCTTACTCTTCTCATTACTGAGGGTTGTGACCCTTGTCGAAGCATTTCTATTTTAAAAAACCCTGTATTTTATTTAACGTTTAATATTTTATTTTATTTTTATCTATCATTATCATCATCATTATCATTTTATTACTATGCAAATATTGAGGTACCAAAAAGGTGTTTTATAAATTATCCAAATTTATATTTTTATTCTATTATATATCAGAGACAATGCTTTGCGACCCTGCATATCTTTTGCGATCTCGGGATTTCGGAATTACAAAAAATCAATCCCGGAACTGGTCTCGGAATTGAATAATTAGAATTTTCGTGCTAATTAAATTTGTTCATTTTTTTACTCTAAATTGTGGTGATTTAATTAGAAAGTAATGTCAATTTATTTATATTCATTATTAGAAAGAATAATAAAGTACGTACGATGAATTATTTTATGTTAATTAAGTATGTAGGTACTTTCTATAACAGTCTCCCTAATATGCGAGATTTTTTTTACCAACGTTCGGAAACAAACAAATCTGTCTACATATCTAAAAGTAACTACATATATATAGTTTACAAACAAAACATATTACTACTACTATACTACCATCACGCCGTTTCCCCGCAGGGGTAGGCAGACAGGATAAAACGCCACACTCTTCCGGAAGGCATGTATGACATCTAGTCATACATGCCTTCCGATTACGCACAATTTTGATACCACTAAAAATATTAGGATCCTGAAAACCTGAATATATCGTTGGTGTAAGAAAGTGCAGTGGTGATTTTTCACTATAAACTTATTTCATATTATCCTGGACAGTCACCTTAGGCGCAGAATTAATCACCCCGCCTTAAGTGATGATCAAGATAACACTGCGTAAAGACGATTCAGTACACTATGTACCGTTGAGTACGGATAAGGGTTAAAAGAAGATAAATTAAGTCGGATATTTTAGTAAAAAAGGACTGTCTGGGAAAAATATGGCAGCCCTGAAATAGGAAGGTACTTACCATATTTAGTATAATACAATACGTTATGATAATAAGATAACCGTGATTTATAATTAGATAATTTTATCTAACTTGATATTGGCAAAAGCATTGAATTCTCATATTTTTTTTTACGTCTCATCAAAGATGAAGAAGAATATGGAAGTCTGAAAATAACTCCTTAAATTGTAGATAATTCCAGATTTGTGAACAAGTATTTGGACACACTCAAAATGTTGTATTAAATTCTATACGCAACGCCCTTCTATATAAAAAAAAAAAATATGCAGAATGATAAAAAGACATCATTATCTTCAAGTCAATTTATTTATATCAATTATTCATGGTAGGTACTTTTCAACCACGTATAACCAAAAACAAATAACTGGTTACAATTGTTACCAAGCTAGAATAATATCCCCGTTTACCCTTTATTATGTATTATTCTTTTTTTATATTAAATTCTAATTTCATGTAATTATTAACACATTTTTCGCTTCTGGTATTCAATAAAAAAATCTTAAATTCTAATATCTGTTTTTTCCCAATATATATTTTTTATTTTACGAGTATATTTTTGTTTTTTTTTGTATCAGTTGGATTACTATCCCGATTCTGAGTCAGATTTTATTGGTTCCCCATTCTTTCGTTACTTGATTCCCATTTTGAAACACAAGTCGCTTAAGCGTTTCTAAAAAAAAACAGTATTGAGTTTAAATATTTAGGTACTCATACCTATATAGGAACAACACATTTTTAAACATTAAATTTTCAGGGATTGTTAAATTATTTTTAGAAAAACAAGGAACAATATTTTTTCACATTGTTCTGGATCCAATAGGCCATTTTCTTAGTGATGCAGTGTTACCCTGATAGTTATTTAAATACATTTGCATTTCAGAGACCAGTCCAGGTTGATATTATACATAATAGAGAATCTTTGTTTTAAAGATTTAAACATATTTTTGTAAATGATTTTGCAAAACATATTCTTCTTCAGGTATTAATATTATATTATATTTAATAAGCTATGAATTGCACTCTTTTACATTAAACACTTGTTATTAATTAAATATTTGAACAAGAAAATTTCGTATTACAAAACTATTTAAAAAAATTAATAGCCTACGTTTATTTATTCATTCAGATGTATTTTTTCAGACTACTTCTGAAAAAACTAACTGCACTTTAGTAGTCACTGTGCGATATTACACTTTTAGGAGGCACTGAATAATTTGTCACTTTGTAAGCGATGGTTTCAGGAAAACTATTTGTTTATAAGGAAAACCGTAAAGAAGAAAACTCACAATAGGACTGTCAGAAGCTCGCCACACTTGCACTAAAAGTTTCGTCCTGAAAGTAATAATTTACTATAAGTCACGTCAACTATTATTTACATCCCTTTCTGTCGCACGATAACCACGGGCAACCGGAGAGAGATGTTATTATTAATATATGCTTAGTAAGCCTTCTCATTCACTCGTATTCATAGTTAGAAGAAAGAAATGAGACGCGTAATATTAGTTATTAGCACACTACTTTGAATAAATAAATGGAACAAGAGTAAAAAATGACTTAAGTTTTTGTTTCCTTCAAATTTGTATACTAATAAATTGTTTGTACTTTTTTACTAATGGTATTTAATTTAGCTGTAACGTGTGGATTGTGGAAAAGCGCGGGACGTCACGGAACAGATGAAAAACGAAGTATCGTATAAGTATATCTAGAAACGTCGGAGAATAAGGCACTCTTTGATAGTTGACCGAACAGTGCGGTGGCATTCACTCTACTATATTTACTGTGAAAAGATCGCGAGAGTTACTAATATTAGATGTGAATCGGAATAATAGTCTACTCTTCTCGAGGTGTCAGTCTGCGAACAATTCGGAAAGACAAAAACCCCGCTGTGTACTATTTTAAGGAGTTCCCTGGCAATATGGCAAGTGGTGGCATGAATGAAAATTAATTATTGGCGAAACAAGGGGTGTCTGTTGAGAGCGGGAACTTCACCATCGGTCTTCTCGGCCTATTTATCTCTAATCAACGTCATTTACTAGTGCCTCGTTTGCCCAAAAACTATTTACTCAAGTGCTCGGACACATGTCGCGGTGAATGATATCAATCAGTGTATTTGTTTAAAACACTTATCATCAGTAATACATTGTCGCTCTTTTATTTTATTAATTAATAGCGATAATAGCGGTTAAAAACAGAGACAATCTCTTTTTATTATACTATCGAAATATAATTATATATTAAAGTAAGAATAAAAAAAAACATTAATTCTATATAATTTGAGTAATGCTCCCATCTATTTCTTCAAGTATGGATATAGTAAATCTGCCAGACATGAAAGAAAAGGAGGTTTCGTATCAAAACCAAGTTCAGATGAACCCGTACAAGATGAAGGAGGTGCAGAGGATATCCGGAGGGGAAATGGCAGCCCACAGAGAGGCCATGAGAGAGTCCATGATGCACAGGGAGAACATGATCCAGATGGCTCACCGGGAGTCCATAATCCACCGAGAGTCCCCGGGCCTCAGGGAGTGTGTGGCGGGGAACGCCAGTTCGGCGGAGAGCTCCAGAAGGTTCCCCGACGGAGTCCCGAGGGAAGGCAGAGCGGAGCTTCCTCTGGCTCTAGGAGGACCCAGAAGAGCTGCAGCGGTCCACAACTTGGAGCATACGGAGATCACCGCCGCGGTTACCAAAGTTCTTCAAGGATACGACTGGAACTTTGTCCCCGTCGCTTCGAAGTAAGTAAAACCTTTTCAATTTATATTAACACACCTTTTAATTCTAGGATATTTGGCAAAGCTTCTTCGTTGATTTTTTATGCAATGGACATCCTTAATAATGGTCAAACATACAATGATCGGAAATATTCGAACAATTATATTAATGACGGCTTATGTTAATTATTTATTTCATTATTTATTTACATGTTTATTATTACATCACATTTACGTTTATTATTTATTAGCGGTACGAATAAAACATACCTAAGGTTTTTTTGTTGTTATAACACAGCTTGCGTAAAAGATATGATAAAAATTTAATGTAAACTTTAATTCATGTATTTAAATTTACTATATGAGCCAATGGCTTTCCCTCCCATTATCTTTCAATTTTCTTCAATTTATAGCAAAATACGGAAACAAATTAAAATAAAATAAAGGTTTAGCCGATAAAGATTGAATTTAGACTAATGTCGTTACGTCTTAGTCGCCTACTTGCGATTTAATCAGCTTTCAAGTTTTGTTTCCAAAAAACAACCTACTGATAAATGCAAACAAAAATTAACTACAAATATTTTTTTAATGTTTAAGTTAATGGGTTATAAATATTTGCCCATGAATGAATTTACCTTAATGAAAAAAGAATCTTAAAAATACGTATCATAACATTCACTGCATTACAAATTGTTAGAAATAAAAAAAGATATCATTTTTATTTTTATTCTCATAAAGAAAATTATTTTCTTCGTGCACTTGAGATTATATGTACTAATTGAAAAACTTTTATGAAACTAAAAAAATAAGAAGTCTACACTCATGACCACACGTGTAAATAATTTCTTAAGGCAAAAAATTCCATAAAAACAAAAAAAAATATTTTATATCGTAAGGCTATCAAGATATGTCATTCTTCTCCTTTATTTATAAAGGTTATAAAAAATAATTCACTGACTCACGGCATTTTTTTTACATCCTTTATTAGATAAGCCTACCCCTACTTCAGTTTGTGAAAAGCAAATATTGTAACACCTTTGTATCAAATAATGATGGGTTGTTCAAATATAATATCCCTTGCTGTTGTGTTAAGGTAATCCTATCCTGGGAACAAAAGGGTTGACTTCTAGAAGAAAATGGGGAAATTAATAATAAAACACTCTCCTTATCATTCATCGTTCACTTTGTGTAATCCACTTTAATATTATAATATTCACTTATTTTTTACCAGAATATGAAAACATGTGTATGTTTTCGAAACTAATCGCATATATATTCCACAAAGTTAATGCCGAATCAATAAATTATATAACATCCAAAATAATTATTATTACATATTTCAATTCACATATCTATTTAAAAAATAAATTTCACTTGGTAAATACCAATAAAATCTATTGTGACACGCGTTTCGATGCATTCCGTATCATTTTCAAATACAGTTCGATGCAAAATAATGCGCAAGGCATCAAAACACGTGTTACAAAAGATTTTAAGGTATAGTTGCATCAAATTTAAATTAAAACTAGATACATATTATAAAAATGTGACAGCCGAATCAAGTTATAGTTTTATGTACATACGTTTGCAATTTGAGTTTTTTTTTATTTTAATATGAATACTTATATTTTTTAATATAAAAGAATTTAGATGAAAATATTTTTACTTATTTATTTTTTTACAAAAATGTTAATAAAATTAGTATATAACCACTCACCGAGATTTTTACGTCTACGGGTTTCGAGACGTACCCGTCTCTTCGTCAGGACAATCACTAACATAAAATATTTTTAGTTCAAATGCCGAAATAAGGAAGGAATGCAAGGCTGTGATAAGCATCGTCGATAAATTAAGACAGGTGTATTGAGGTGGTTTGAATATATGGAACGAATGAGTGAGGAAATTACGGTAATACAAATCTATGATGCGAATGTAGTTGAAAAAAGAGCAGATGAATACCGAGGAAAAATTTGAATGATCAAGTGTCCCTAATATTTCAAATTCTTGGGGTCAGGCCAGGAGTCGGAATAATTGGCGGATATGTTCAGGGTTGCGTAAAATTAATCACCCGACGCAAAATTAATATTAAAATTAAAATTTATTAATTTTTGCTAATAGCGTATGTACGTCGATCATATTTGAAAATTTTAAATTAAATATCAGAAGGTCTAAATAAAGATATAGACCTTTTATTCCAGTCCAAATAGATTATTAATTTGGCGCAACCCTGTATAAGGAAATGCATGCATGTAGAAGTGCCAAAGACTGTTTTGCAAAGACAGAATTGTGTGGCGTTTATTATCTCTGCCTACCCCTGCTGGGAGGTGGCATGATGGTAAATTAGTTAGTTAGAATTTTTGAGATATCAATAAAAGCTTGATCTGAGATGTAAAGGGAAACATAAGGGAATGCAAGAAAAACTGTATTTTAATGTAGTAATATATATGCAAACGATATTTTTTTTCAATTCAGGATATCTTGCAGTGTCTCTACCAGAGTATCATGAATGTGTGAATGTAATGTAGGGTATGAAGTACTGGTAGCAGTTTCCACTTCTCCGTTCTGTTCCCACTCGAGAGTATGAAGTCAATAATCCCACGGTATCCGCATGGCCGGGATGCACATCCACTTGAGTTCCTTCCAAACCTTGTTGATATGACAATTAATATTTTTCAATATTTCTTTACAAGTCTTTACCCTCTTCTGATTCTGATCTCCTGATACTATAAATACGAAGCGGGCAACTAAAAATGAATTATGACTATTTTTTGCTACTAGTATACGTTTTCTTTATCTAACCCTTATCCACGCACAATGGTGCATATGGCACTACATCGTAGCGACGCAGTGTTATCTTGATCGTTAATAATAGCATGAAGATAATGTGATCAGCCCCACGCTTCTTGTATCAGTCAAGGATGACATCAAATAAATATGCGAGTGAAAATCACCCATATTTATTTTGACCCTCATGGAAATCGAGCCGGGGACCTCCAGCACGGCAGACAACCATTACACTACGGATGTGGACCGTAGGATAATGGTCAAATCTATTAATTAAGTTAAACAATGAAACTTTGTTTTAAATAGATATTCATAATTGGATAATAGAAGTGGGTAAATTTGTAATAGATCAAAGCATCATTCGGCCATATCATCCATAATTCATCATACGACAAATTACTAAGCAAATAATTTATTTGAAAAAATGGTATTCCAAATATACCCTCGGCACGGAAAGCCTTGTGAGGGCACATTATTGTAAATTTGAAATTGTAAACATGGGTATTATGAAAAATAAATTATTTAATATACATTTTTTTGACATCTCATCAAGGATGATGAAATAATGTGAAAATAACTCCTGTAATTGGAGATTATCCAGATTATGTGAACAAGTATTTGAAACCACTCAAAATTTTGTAGATTAAACATATTTTTCGTTCAATTTATTGTTTTTACATTTTTTTACAAACTGTTGTAATTTCTTTTAGAAACGCATGATATTTCCGAATATAATGGTTATACATATATGTACGTACAATATGTTGACAGAACGCGTTTTAACAGTTGACCAAAACATTAAAAAAACCTCACTCCTTAATTACACTTTCGAATGACTCATTTTTAACACGTTCAATAGCAACTGTTTCAACTGTTAATTAAAGCACCTACAACGAGTGACCGGTGTTTCCTTTGAACTTCTGCCTTGATCTGTTTTGTTTGACCGAATAATAAATATCGGGAGCTAATAGAAATGGAAGGAGCGGAGATTTTTGTTTGCCATTGTGACCAGTGGTCAATTTCGTTATAACCACTTAAAAATTAAAACAATGAGATCACAGCGCCTGTTGGTCAATTCAAAGTGGTCCGTAGGGCCACACTTATTACAATAAAAGGTATAATACTTATGGAAAAAATGCATATTCAATACCATATATGAAGAGAGACAAAACAGTACAAAATTAATTGATTACAAACACATCACAGAAAAAATAACAGATATATTTCAGGATTCAAAACTTGGACCACTTATCACTCATTCCTTTCAATAACGTCATAAATCAAAAAACAATATTTTTCAGGAGATCGTTTTTAAAGTTTAAACATGTAATGAAATGTATTAAAAATAAATATCAAGCCACTTATTAAACTTTTTACTGTGCAACAGATCTTTTTAGGTAAAACTTGAATGTTTTTTCTTTATTTGAAAATATTTAGCATTTTTAAAAAATAATTAAACAATACTTTTTCTTCAAAATGCAAAAACAACACTTTCTGCCCTGTAGCGTGTAAATATAAAGTTAAAAATATGCCGCTTTTGCTGGGATATAGAACATTTTCCGGGCATTTCGAAAACATGCACAACTGAAAATTGGCGATTTTTGATATATGACGTTGTTAAAAGGAGCGATCGTTATATCCGGTCAGGCGCTTCACCCAATGAAAGATAGTTGTCTTCTATACATAGGTACCAACAAATAAATTAAAAAATAAAAACCTACGAAAAAAAGCAAAGAAGTAAATAAATTTTACATATTTTTACGTCTGAACATAGGTGAAGGAGATAGTATTTGCATGTCTCATAAGCTGGTTAATTGATTACTTTTCACACCTGTAGCATTCACCATTCTACCCGGGATCGACAACCACACTACTCGATTTATTAAAACTCCTACATACGTCAATCTCATGACGCTTTATGTGTGAGTTCACTGGAGCCATCCATAGTTGGCTTGAGAAACCTTTTTTTTGTAAGAGACCCTTTCGTTAAGATGTATGCAAGATCCTAACCGGATAACTTTACATTCTGGGAAACGCCTAAAAACCTTATTTTTATTTTTTATGCAGCTTACACTTTGACCAGTTATATTAGTTATACCATGTAAGTATTGATCATGATGTATATGTATGACTTCCAAAAATTTGAGTACTGTGGTTTCTGTGATTGCTAAACTAGCCTATGAATACCCAGACATCTATATTCTTCTTCATCTATGTTGAGATGTCAAAAATGTTAATTGACTTGCGCTTGAATCTGCATCTAAAAAATCTTCACGATTGAGCTCAGAAATTTCAGATTTTTTAAAAAATAATAACAAAATATTAGGTTTAATACGACGCGTTGTATGACTAAATATGTAAATATTTAATGCAAATAAGTAGGTAAATACAAACATATTATGTACAAATGGCTCTTAATTTCTTGCAAAAGTTAACACAAGAGCTGGCCTAGAAAATATTTTAACACCATGTAGATATTTCGAAATCCCTCATAATGAAATGAATTTTTCGAGAGACACTTCACTTGATATCACATTACAGTATTTAAAAATAATCTTTTTTCTTTTTTTCTTCTTCTTCCTTCTTATAGATCCTCGGATCTCTATGTTCCGTTATTCGTTTCTTGTGATGTGAACTGTCAGCTGTCACGCCATCGCTTGGAGGTCTTCTAGGCACTCTTCTCTCGTCTAGGTTCTCTTGACCAATTCAAGCCAGTCATTTTTTTGTATTCTTTTCACATGGGCATTCCAGAATCGCCTTCTATATCCTCCGGGCTATATCCTCCATACTACACATTTTCCAAATGTTCGTGTTCCTTATTCGGTCTTTTAACCGGTTATTCGTTTTTTTTTGTTTCCGGTTAATTCACCTTAATGTCGTAATTTCTGAAGTTCTTTGACATAGTTGAGCAGACGCTCAGCTGCGAAACTGGCATCGCAGGTTTGATTCTTGTCGATTGCAAAATAAATTCCAGAACCTTTTTTCTTCAATTGTTCTTGATGTTTGTGATGTATATATATTTTACATTTTCTATCATTACTATCCTTCCTCTAGACAAGCCTTCAAAATTAGAGACATTGAGTTTATACTTTTTAAAAAAATACAAACGTTTCCACTTTTCACCACCTTCAATTCCTTGATTAGAGAAAACCTATTCTACATTTAAAACTCATTTAAAATATTGCGTATTTAAAATATAATTTTAATAGTGTCCGCTTCCTTAACTGCATTCAACATATTCTCACAGTTTCTACACTTTATATCCTCGCTAATGAACACGTTATGTACACATTACTGTTGCCATTAGTAAAGATTTGCTAATGTGGTATAGTATGTCAAAGGTTATATTAACGGTAAACAAGAATCTGCGAGTATTTCCCACAGTAAGAAATCACTTCAAAAATTACTTACAACATAGAAAAAAATAGTTACATCTCAACTTTGATGAAGAAGAATGTGAATTTATTCAAATAATTCATCTATTATTTTTTTATCTGTGCATTTGTGGAAGCCTGGATGTGACGGACATGAATAGTTAGTTGAAGGAGAAGCTATTGAGCTTGTATGAGCATAGGATACAGAGAACCTGAACATATTGTGAACCAGGTAAGTGCCGTGGATCTTCCTCGAAAGATATCTAGAGGAAGACTAAAATCATGGATGCTACAGAAAGTTAAGATGATTCGAAGGCATGGCCTAGGTGACGTTATCCATGATAGAAGGACCTACAACAGAGTACATAAACGACAAGTTGGGATGAAAAGCTAGGAAGAAGAAGATATATATATATATATATATATATATATATATATATATATATATATATATATATATATATATATATGTGTGTGTGTAAATGTATTTATATGTAAATATATGTGTATATATATATATATATATATATATATATATATATATATATATATATATATATACATATATATTTATTTATATGTGTGTGTGTGTATACGTACAAACATATATAAGTTGTTTTGAATATTGAAAGCATTAACTTTGTGGATCATATTGATATATTATTTCGAGAAATAAAAATACTTTGTGTTCCGATCCACTCACATTTTTATTAACCAACTAGTTTCGGCAACAACCTGTTGAGGGCAACAGGTTGTTGCCGAAACTAGTTGGTTAATAAAAATGTGAGTGGATCGGAACACAAAGTATTTTTATTTCTCGAAATAATATATATAAGTTGGGTTAATTTTAAGTAAACATCTGTTTAACGATCGAATGATTGCATAGAGAACGCCATAACTTGTTGAAAGTGTTATTTTTGAAGTTGCAATACGTCTGGACCAGATGTTTACATAATTTAATCGCTTCTTATTCCCCGAATGCAGATAGGCCAAACCCATAATATCAACGTTATGTCTATGGAGATTTTACTACTGTCGTGAAACCTCTTAGTAAAGGAAACGGTGAGGATGTTCGGCATATAGAAAATCATCTTCATTTCAGACCTTTCTTCCTTCCGTGTTCTCACGCACTTGCGACTAACTAACTGACTAACCATCACGCCACCTCCCGCAGGGGTAGGCAAAGAGAATAGAACGCTACAACACTTTGTCTTTGCAAACAATCCTGTCCTGTTCCACATGCATGCATTTCCTCTTACATACCGTCCTATAGTATATGATCGTACCAAGCTTTCTTTGATCTTTCTCAGCTCCTATTTTTCTAGTTGGCAAAAGGAGATTGAAAGAAGACTGAATGCAGTCGAAATGCGATCCTCAGATGAATGTGCGGTAAAAAAACCTATGATACATGTTCGAATGGTGAAATAAAAATAAAATGCAAAGCTAAGATAAGCATCATCGATAAAAGTAAGAAAGGTGCGTTGAGATGCTTTGAACATATAGAACGAGTGAGTGAGGATAGAACGGTAAAATAAATTGACGAGGCAAATGTTGTTGGAAAAAGAAGCAGAGGAAGACCGAGAAAAACTTGGCACGATTAGGCATGTTAAATATGTACTTCAAAGTACAACAAGGTCAGGAGACGAAATAATCGGCGGGTATGTATGAGAAGGTTCCGGGTATGATTCCCAGGGGGGGTCAAGTAAGTATATGATTTTTCACTCTAATATCAATTTAATATTACTCTGGTATCTTAACCTTTCTTTCATGTATTATCGATCAAAATAACACGATGATTTTTTATTCAGTGCCCTATGCACCATATTGGATGCAGATAACGGTTAAAAGAAGAACAAGAACGTATGAGGAGAGGGATGGAATGTTTGCTAAGACATAGTGTGTGGCGTTCTAATCTCTCTGCTTATCCCTACGGAGAAGAGGCGTGATGTTTAGTTAAGTTAGTTAGTTCAAAATGTTTTGTAGCGATGCACATCGTGGGTAGGTACTATGTGTGATTGTGTTGGTGAGTGAGTACTTCAAGTACACCACTACATCTGTATGAGAGCATGCATCACATTTAGTTGAGATGAGACCTGAACATTAGTGACTTTAATATGACATAAAGCTGCCAGCTCCCGTTTACAGTTCACAGATTTATCTCTCGTAAAACTAGAGTCGAGAGCTTTGGTCCGCCAGACATTGATTCCAAACAACTTATCGTAATTTTGAATGACCGTGTGTATTTTCTTTTCTTACATAAATCTCCTCGCTTTCATTATAAAATACAATATGTAACATGATATATTACAAAAAAAATATATGAATTTTAATCTTTGTTAGATATTATTATATTTATTACTATTAAGGCTTAGATCTCAAGCTTGTATTAAGCGTTTAAATCAGAATGCATTCAGCTACGCTCAAGGCTGGTCGTGTACTCACGCTCATTTTTTTCACAAAATGTTTATTTGATATTTTTTGTTTTTTTAGGATATATCGTAGTCGTGCAGGAGTTTTACGTGGTTTCCTCCCAGCAATGAGCAAATGCTGAGAAGTTCCTATTTGACCCACACTAGATCATCCCTCCTGTTCCCAACACAGATTCAAATAAAATATATTTAATTAGCTAGAAGAAACAAAAATCCACTAAATGATCTATAAACCTTGTACATAATAAGCAAGGTAAATAATAAATGCAATTCCCATCTAAAAAAAAAAAGTCGTGCAGGAGAAAGTGACCATCTAACAAAAGGTAAAATGTTCAGGAGGGCCATTTCAGTCACGTTTGCTTGGCAACAAAATAAACATCAATGCAGTTAGTCATTTTTACCAAGTCAATATATTATACTCCCAAGTTTAAAATCCTTTAGGATGTTTTTCAGGGCAATATTAAGCTAGTAACATATCAAATAGTCAATCATCACGTTTTAGTAAAAAATGCACTTGGTCACTTTCTCCTGTATGACTACGATATATGGAAAAAAATCTTTTTATGTATTTTTTTATCCTTACCTTTAAATAACCTTTTCTTTTCAAAACCATGTAATTATTTCGAAGGATATTTTATTTTTTCGATGCACAAACGATATTTTAAGAAAAAAAAATAGGTAAAAAACGTTAGCTGAATTTAGAGAAAATAATGTTGCCACTTAACGAATACTTGGCCTTAATGCATATTGATATTAATTTGTACCCAATTTTTAAAAACTTTATCTTTAACAAATTTTTGACATGTCAAAATAGATGTAGAGGAATATAGAATTCTGAGTATTTGCAGGGCTTATGACCTGTCCTAGATTAGTTAAGTGATCACTTTACTCACGTGCAACATGCATCAATTGACATGGTTGACCACCACACTACTTAAATTTTTGGAACTCCTATATATATTGATCAATCTCGTAACAGTACATATGAGTTCACAACTGTAATATATGGTGGATTGAAGAAAGCTTTTATTAAGCAGAGACTCTTTTATTTGTATGCAAAACCCGAACCCCCACTTATATTCACACACTGAGAATTTTTCAACTTTTAGATTTTGTTTTTCCTGTTTTTGGGCGATTCCATTCGTAGCTTACAAGTTGTCATTCGGAGTTGACGTATTCGCTACGCAATGCACAATAAAAACAACATTTAGGAGTTTTTTAAACCATATTTTTTAATATGGTGTACGGAGTGCGTGGAAGTTTTAGGTAAGGGAAGGGTAATCAACTATGAGTATTTCAATGTTTTAAAATTAAGTACATAAACCCTGATGATTATAAGGTTCTTGTCGAAACCGGTTGGATAAAGTGTACCAATAAAAATTGGTTAAAACAAAGTTGTTTTATTTTATAAAGTTTTTACATTTTCATTTTTAAACCTTATAAAACAATAATTCGCGCATGCCTTTTTACTTTTTAAATTCAGAAAATAAAGTTGACAGATTTTCTTTAAAAAAATTAAGAGTAATTGACGAAAATAATAAACAATGCATAACGTCAAAGTGCAAGCAGAACGCAAGGAGTATTTTTTCTAAAAATCCACATAAAAATTATGTTATTTGTAAGTATGAAGATTCTAGTGATTTGATTTTTACGTCTTGTATTTTCTGACTAGGTGAATACCATAAACTTCAAAGCTGACGACCGAAAGTTTCTCACACCAAATAAATTATAGTATTATTGTTATGGCAGTAAGAAGTATCAAACAATACCGAAAATCTGATCTGTGTCACTAAATCTATAAATCAAGTTTAGTAGTCAAATAGTCTGAAATATTTACTTTCAGCCTAGTAAAAATAAGGTGATGCTAACTAGCTCATACGCATTTTATCCAATAAACGATGTATGATCGATGTTCAAATGGTGAAATAAGAAAATAATGTATGGCTCAGATAAGTGTTATCGGTTTAATTAAGAAAGGTATATTTATGTATTTATTTTTAAAAAAAAACACACAGATTTTTTGAGTCTAGTAGACTCTAGTAGAGATAGGTTGTATTTTATTGGAAAACACATAAAAATGTATATTGTGACAATTGTTTCGCCTAGTTATGGCATTTTTAAACGAATGTTTTGTTTGAAAATGCCATAACTAGGCGAAACAACTGTCACAATATTAATTTTTATGTGTTTTTTTTAATAAAATACAACTATTTTACTGAAAAAATCTGTGTTTGATTTAAAAATTAATACATTAATTAAACTGGAGTTCTACAAATTAAAAGCCAAATCAATAAATAAAATGTGTATTTCTTTACGATCAGATCAAGCGGAACCTATAATCTGCTGGTGTTAAAAGTCTGCGTAATCAGAGGGCATGTATGATTAGATGTATGGATGTGAAGGAGGCGAGGAGTGTCATGTCATGACAGAAGATTGTGGCGTTCCATCCTCTCTGCCTACTCCTGCGAGGAAACGGCGTGATGATAGTAGTATTGGTTGTAGTATTGGGATGGTTTAGGGATGTGAATCGAATGAGTTATGAAAGAACAGTGAAACAAATTTATGAGGCGAATATGGTTGGTAATTGAAGCACAGGAAGACCGGGGAATGAACCCAAATATCTCCACTTAAAACCATTTTTCTAAATGTCAAGTTTTATAAGCTCGTGCCGTAAAACTGTATTTTTTGTTCAAAATTATAGGGGTTCAATATTTACGAGTATTTGAGAAATAAGAAAAAAAACTCATTTGAACATGTAACTTTTCAAAAATAAAAACATACAGTAATTTGTAGTTCTCGTCAGATGTCGAGGGGTAATGAAGGGCTTAGAAAATTAAAATATTAACATTTTTGGGTTAAATGGAATGATCGTAAACGGTCGGTGAGTATACTCCGTTCGATTCAAATATGAAGGCTATAAGTATTTTACCAATCGCCTAGAGAAAACATTTTAAAGTGTTTAAAAAAACAGTTACACATATTTAGGCAATAAAATTGTTTGAAGCATTAATCAATTTGATTCTTCTGCTACATATATAAGGGGAAACAGTTGCAATATAAATTAATTAATTAAGTGAAATCGTTTTACATTCATATCGATCAAAGTATACAATTCAATAAATCAATTTTATTTTAAATAAAGATTCGATGCCAAAAAGATTTTTCATGCATCTATTTACTTATTTATTTTTAATAGTTTAATTAACAGAAGGATCTGATGACGTCGGTAGCGATGAAACCCAATCAATGGTCAAATAAAACAAAATTGGAAAAAAGCTATGCATGTGTGTTGTTAATTATATATTTACTATATATTTATTATATATTTATATATATATGCATTTATATATTTATATATATGTATATATATATATATATATATATATATATATATATATATATATATATATATATATATATATATATATATATATATATATATATATATATATTGGGCAACGGAGGTAGGTAGATTTGAAAAATATCATTTCGCTATGTCATTCACGATTGCATTACATAGACAAATTACTTTTCCTATAATTTTACAAACAAACATCGTAAAATGTGCCCTCGGCACGTGCAAACTCCATAAGAACACATTAATGTAAATTGTAATTTTTTGTTTGATGAAAGTTTTACTTATTAAATACCTTTATTTCATAAAATCTATTGTTGCATTTTCAAAACCGTACAGTGTTTAAAAATGATGGTAAATTCATAAAACACGTGTCACAATAGGTTTTAAGAAATAGTGATATTAACCAAGTAAAACATAAATTAAAAGTTAATAAATATCCGCAAAGTGACTGCCGAATCAATTAATGAGATTTTAATCGAGATGAATTCTCCGAAAATATAATAATATTGATAATTTTAAATATGAAAATATAATTATTTGAAATACGTTTAGTTCAAATGAACGATCTATACAAATGGCGACATTTTTTCATGGCGACGTCAAAAAGTTGAAGCGTAGCACTTTTTCATGAATGTTTTTTTTTTACTTCCATCAACATGTGTTCGGGAGTCATTAAAGCGGTTCGGAATCACCTCCAAAGGCGATGTTGAGAGCTTGACGAATTAGCTGTGTGATTGGTGAAGAAAGGGGAAGAGTTGGAGCCACTATATCATCAGCATACTCGTTTACACGCATGCGTGACGTCTCACTTCTTTCAGAACGATATCAAAGTCAAAACTCTCTTTTGAAGAATTCCGAAAACTATCTGCTCTTACGACCGAACCACGTATTTTTTTCAGAATTTCAGAACATTTTACGTGGAAATTAGTTCAGAATATACATTTTAAAAAACTACTTTTTTGATTGTTTGATCTGAACATCTAAGGGACAAAAATGTATTGCAAATATATATTTATTCATTTATTTCTAAATCACTTACACATTTTATTTATTTTGTTAATTTTTACAGTATTTACTTTGTGGTTAGTCATTTTTACTTTTTTTACAGTAGCTACGAGTATTAAGCTATATATGAAAATAATAACAAAGCTTAATTTACTTTTGTAATTGTCGTATTTTTAATTAAGGACATCTTTAAATTTTTATGGATTTCACGGGAGCTATACTATTAGGACGATGAAGGTCAATGAATAAAACAGTGATGTTTTTTATATGATTATTTTTATGATTATTTAAAAATTGAGGAATTTCGCTATTGTTATATCGTTAATTATAGATTTATTACCTCGTTTAAGAAATAGTAATAAGTCCATAATCAACGATATAACGATACAAAATAATAAATGCTTTATTAATAGTGGTATTTACTAAGTAAGATTTAAAATAAAAATGGATAGATTTTACGACAAAATGACTGCCGAATCGATTCATTAACTTTATCTTTTTATCCCTTTGCAGGTCATCGTCAGACAAGCGCCGCATGCATGTGAAGAGGCCCATGAACGCGTTCATGGTGTGGGCGCAGGCCGCCAGGCGCAAGCTTGCTGACCAGTACCCGCAGCTACACAACGCCGAGCTCAGCAAGACCCTGGGCAAGATATGGAAGTGAGTATGCATTTTGTTCAACTTTTACCACTCTGTAGGCCAGACATTCTGGCCCGTATGGTTCTAGTAGGCAGCTCCGTGGGCCGCAATGTCTGGCCCGGCGCAGGTATAATTCTAATCACTGATTTCTCTATCACCCAAGTATATTCTACCAAAAAATATTTGAGGTAAATGCGGTTAATCATCGCAACATATTGAATTTACCAAAATTTATTCAATAAAACTTTCCATTACCTAGACATAATCTAGAAAAAATAGATTATCATTTTGGGTGATAGAATATTTGTCATACGCTAATATTTTTTGGGACAGTCAGTTGTTATCCTTCATTTATGATGGTTCTCCAAGGATACTCCCACTTTTTGTGACCATATTTTTTTCGTTTTGTGGATATTTAAAAATTTTGTGATATTAGTGTTAGGAGTTAAAATAACTGAAATTGCATTTTATGTGTTTATAATAAATACCATATTTTATAATTAATCCGCCATGGAAAACGATGAAACCTACACTTTCAAGCTCAGTTATAAAAACGAATGGTCATACGAATTGCCAGACAGAGTGTCCCAAAATTAGGGAACCAAAATATTTATTTCAATGGTAGAAAAACGTCGATTTTTTTATCAGAGTAGCTGATCAGTTATGAGAAAAAATGGTCAAAGTGGAAAAGGTTAATGGTCCATTTTTACTAACCATCAGGGAGCTACGCTTTTCACTGCAATACTTGCAGGGGGATAAAATTTTAATTTTGACTTTGGTGAAAAAAAACTTATTTATTTATTTTTTGATAATAATATGAAAATAATTCCTGTAATTGGAGATAATCCAGATTTTGTGAACAAGTATTTGGACACAATCAAAATGTTGTTAATAAATTATCTGGTCAAATTATAAGCTTAAATAATAAAAATGAAAATGATCTTTTCTGGCGTTTCTCATGTGAGTGATTATAATTCAGGATTCGGACCTCACATACTAATAAAAGAGTTTACGCTCAATAAAAAGCTTATTTTCATCTCACCAATAGATGTCGCTAGTGAAGTTCTAGTGATTCAAGAAAAATGTTTCAAAATTGGTTCATATATATAGAACTTCCAAGAATTTGAGTAGTGTGGTTGTCAATAATGGGTAGAATTGGTGGATGTTACACGTGTGTAAAGTGATCACTTAAACCAGCCTTTGACGGTCGTCAGCCCCAGAAAATGCTCAGACTTCCATATTCTTCTTCATCTTTGATGAGATGTCAAAAAATAATAAAAAAACTCTTGTTTCATCGTCAAAGCTCATACTGGCAGTGCACAACAAAGTCCTTGATACCAACCCTTATGTTTGAAAGTGAAGTATGGAGTTTTCAAACGAGGATAAAAGTTGACTGAATGTAGTAGAAACGTAATCATTGTGATGAATATACGGCAAAACGATAAATCCTATATTTTGAGTGTGTCCAAATACTTGTTCCCAAATCTGAGTTCCACTTAAGAGTTATTTTACATTTTTAACATCTCAATAAAGATAAAGAAGAATATGGAAGTCTGGGAATTTACTTCCCTACTCTTATTCCTTATGTTGATAAGTCAAAAATGTAAAACAATATACATATGATTAATGTTCGAACAGTGTACAATGTGATCACTCCAACCGCTCATTAACAGTCGTAAGCCCGG
This sequence comes from Brachycentrus maculatus, assembly GCF_059751285.1. Classification (NCBI taxonomy): domain Eukaryota; kingdom Metazoa; phylum Arthropoda; class Insecta; order Trichoptera; family Brachycentridae; genus Brachycentrus; species Brachycentrus maculatus. The sequence continues at coordinate 51,368 of NW_028281477.1, forward strand.
ACATTCAAATTAACGAATTTAAAAAATATAAGCCCAACAACAAAAGCTAAAGTGGCAGTATACAACGGAGTCCTAGTGCCGACCCTTTTGTATGAAAATGAAACAAGGAGTCGGTAAAAGAAGGATGAAAGTAGACTGAATGTAGTGTGTGGGAAAACAATGAATGATTAATATTACAATTTTTAATATATTATTAGATTAAAACCAATATTTTTAGCTTTTCCACTTTATTTTAATTTGACCAGCGACCGGGTTTCGTCGTTACCGACATCATCAGACTGGTCACCAGTCTGATGGTGTCGGTAACGACGAAACCCGGTCGCTGGTCAAATTAAAATAAAGTGGAAAAGCTAAAAATATTGGTTTTTATCTAATAATATATTAAAAATGCAATTCCATCACGAAGTGTCAGTGGATAATATAAATCTATTAATATTACAATTATTAATTTTGTAAAGCAGATAAGCATTATCATTAATATTAAGAAGGTGACATGATTTGGACACGTGGATTGAAAGAGTAAGGAAAGGACAGTAAAACAAATCCAAGCGGTGAATATACTTAGATATAGGAGTAATAATTCAAGTATTTGAGAAACTTGTCATTATCAAGTGTTTAAAATACTTGGATGTGACCTGGTCAGAAGTCGGAATAGTCGGTGGGTATCTATGAGGAGATGCATAAATCTGTGCAAAGAATGATTTCAAAGTCAGATTGGTGTGGCATTCTATCCTCTTTGCCTTCCCAAAGCATCGAAATGGTTAGTTAGTTCAGTTTATTATTTAGTCCTTTACGGGTATCGAATTTAATAAAAAGACCCGTCTCTTGCGGCACACACTTTTTATTTATTTTTATAAACATAAACTGTTCCCAATGCACGCGCCATTTAAGAATGTCTACAGCTCTATCGCTAAGTTATAGGTCTTATCAAAAGTGACGATCACATGGCTTTCTCCGCCAAAAATAAGATTTATTCTCTATTATTTTTAAATACTTCGTCTGGGATTTTTCAAAAAAATCTTATTTTGTATGTACTTTGACAGAAACATCACAGTATAAGCCTTGGGATTTATACGTATGTTATGTTGGTAATTTTTTAAATTAAGTGCACTTACTCTTGTATTTACAAATCTTCTTAATATTTAACCCCGTAACAAAAAGTTTATACAAAAAAACTGTTCGTGTCCTACTCTCATTCATATTAAACTTTAAATTTTCGCGTTAATTATCACCGCTCTATATCTCATGTGCTAAAATTAATGTAAAAACAGCCAGTTTACTTACGTTAAACGAAATTTACATCGAATGTCAGAAAAGTTCGGAATAATCATTTATCTTTCATTTGATTGACGAAGAAATGTAACTTCGACATTTGGTTTATATTATTAATTTAAATAGTCGTTTTATTTACATACGTCTTTGATCGATTCATAATTAATATTAGATGAAAAAGTTTTTTTCTATCTAAAAATCTCACCACACCAGATTGTTGTGTTGAACAATAAGAAAAACTGTGGCACAATGGCTCAAAAAAGATGTGTATTTTTACTTTCTTCATTATGATAAAAATTATCGTGTGTTAGAGTTATATTTTGAACTATCATTTCTTAGTGGAACTGCATTTTATATTATAAAATACAACTCTTTAGTTTTTTCCACTATTATTTTATTTGACCAGTAACCGGGTCACTAGTTACTGGTCAAATAAAAAAAAATCGCATGACAAATACCACAATTTCTCGTGGTAATGTATATCCATTTTTAATTTAAATTTCATCTGGTAAATACCATTATTTTTATGGAAATAGTTGTACTTTTTTACCAAGTGAGATTAAAATAAAAAGTGGATAGATATTACAAAGTGACTGTCAAATTAATTTATAGTGAAACATATTATATTAAAGTGGTTAATTTAATAAGTAAATAAATTTTAAAATTAAGGAATAAAATTTTAAAACTTATATTTTATAACTATCGGGCACTCATCGTGTGAATTTGGTGAAAGTAATTCAATAAATAAAATCAATATATTTATTTAGTCGAAACAAATACAGAGGCCGTCAACTCGACGAACCGCGGTCTGGCGCCATTAGAAGAAAAAAAATTAGGCTTATGAAAGTCGGATTGGTAATATGAACGTCGTACATTCACAAATTGCCGCTTATTACCGTCCAGGCGCCACATTTATAGGCATCAAGATAAAAAGATAAGTTGTTGTATTTAAATTGGTCCGTACAGGCGCCAAAAGGTGATTGTTTTTATTTTGTTACTGCCATTTAGTTAAAATAAAAGAGCTGGTGATTTTTTTTCATTGTTCAAAGCGTTCTCGAACCAATGTGTGATAGACAATGTTTGCAGTGTAAAAATTAATTTATTCCTAGAAAATTCCTTACATTAACCAAGTAATAAAATTACTAACCATAACGCCGCTACCTTGCAGTGGTAGTCAGAGAGAATAGAACGTCACACCAATTTGTATTTGAAATTTATTTGAAAATTATTTTGCGAAAATATTTACTTTATTAAAAATAATTTAACAATACCTTTTTGTCAAAATGAAAAAATAACTTTTTCTGCCCTGTAGCGGGTACATATTAAGTTAAAAATATGCCGCTTTTACTGGGATATTCAGCAATATATTAGATATTAGCATTCCAAAAACATGCACAGCTGAAAATTTACGATTTTTGAAATATGACCTTTTTGAAAGGAGTGAGCGATTTGTCTTATTATGCCACTGTACGATGAAGGTTAGCAATCATCATGCCAACATTTACTTTGTATGTTTCTTTGATCTAAATAGCGACTTAGTGCAACAGTGGAACTACATTCCCGAGTTCTTAAGTCTTATTCCTGTATGATTGTTATGAAGGTACTCCAATTGTATGACATAATATAAATATTTTTTTTCCGATTTCTATTTTTATATTATTAATAACAATTTGTAACATTGTTGTATGTAAAATTGAGTAGTATGATTGTCAATCGTGGGTAAATTAGTAAATACTACACGTGTATAAAGTGTTAAACCAGTCTATGACAGGTCTTAAGCCCTGTAAATATCCAGACTTCATATTCTTCTTCATCTATGTTGAGATGTCAAAATATACCTTTATTAAAATGGCTCTCTTTGGGCATCTCTTTTGTGAAAGTATAAGAAATTTTTCATTGTCATTTTTTTGCATAAATATATTTTTACATCTGCATATCAAGCTGAACTAAATAAATTGATTGATAAGGCCTGCAAGAGATTGTAAATTCTGCCGTGATGGGTGGTAGGTACAAAAATGACCCACCAATGATATCGATGATTCGGAATCATCTCCGTCATTAGCTGTGGTGACTTGTATTATCTGGTCTTTGAGGTTTTCGAATACCGCCAACCACTTCGACCTAACTAACTACGTAGGACTGTATGTATTAATCATACAAAAATACAGTTATAATTTCAAATTCAAAAAACATAGTAAAGTAACATTAAATGTAGGTTTTGTGTTAAGGGTGTACTCTCAAATATGCAATTCAGTACGCGACCGGAGAATTCCAACATTATTATTTTTCAAAATTAATGCAATATGGATGATCAATAATAGGCTGAATGGTCAACGATATACATATGTATAAGTGATCACTTTATCCAGCCGAAAGTCAGGTCGTAAGGTCTGGAATTCGTAGACCGCCATCTTTTCAAAATGATAGATGCCTCGTCTTGATAAAGACACTTAAAATATGTATAGTGTATACCGTTTTTTGTTAAATTCAAGTATTGTGATTATTCTGATGAAGAGACATGTAAGTAGACTGAAATTTTGGAAAGTGATTATGTACTTACAAAATTAATGCTATAAATATTACGAATAATCATTGTATTTTGATATTAAATCAACATTAATACAACGTTTCATATTATCTCTTCCAAATACCTAATAACTCACAACATGACATAAAATTTATTAATTATTCATTCATCTGTTGTGATAAATAAAAAATACTCTCTGAATGAGTCTATAAAACAACAATTATCTCTCAGTACTGGTACTTAAACTCATTTACAGTTAGCTTTGATTTCGCAAATCGTTGTTTTTTTCTTGTATAAATTTAGTGTAACGACCACACATAGTCTGGGTGAATTCTGAGTGAAGTAGACTATAAAATGTCTATAACGCTACACGTCGGTAATTAGTTAACCTCTTATCTAGATGGGCCCAAGATGTAAACATAACTGAAGCAAGGAATGCTATTTGCGTTCTGAAGGGTAGATACAAATTATTTTGCGAAATTGTCGCGATAGTTATTGCGCAGACTGTAAAATGTAATATGTAAAATGGTTCAATTTGCATGCGATTTTTATATTTGTATTGTTTTATAGTAACATATATTTTTCTTGTATGTCGTTAGATGTGAATTGGGCCCTTCGCGCTTGTACCAATCGCTGAGAGCCAACTAATTTAAATATTAAAATAAAACATTTGTACCGGACCCCTTCTTTGTTCATTAATATAAAAATTTAAGTTTGTATTTTCATTTGCCGATGACAATATCTGTATACAACAATTTGAGTGTGTGCAAATACTTGTTCACAAATCTCGACTATCTCCAATTAGGAGTTATTATTTCTTGGCATCTCAACATATGTAGATGAAGAAGAATACGGAAGTCTGAGCATTTAAACCTGCCTATGACAGCCGTAAGCCCCATAAATGCCCAAACTTTCATATTCTTCTTCATCTACATATGTTAAGATGTCAAAAAATAATGTCGAATATCTGTAGTTCACAAAACTGGTCGTGTTAACATTAATAAACTCACAAGTGGTTTTACACAATGTTTAATTTTAATATGTGAATCATTATGTTATTCCACAAAACGCCAAATCAGAAAAATGTTTTTTTTTATGAAAGAATAAACAATGTCATGTCGATGTCGAATTATCCAAAATTATTATCATTATATTATTAATACATAAAATCTCAATTTAATGCTACTATCCCCTGTTTTATAGTTATTTCAATCAAAGCAAATACTTTTAACAATGATATTATCCATTTTTATTCATAGAAATAATATTAACATGTCATTAAACACATTTTTCACAGGGTTTTAACCCCTAAATATTGTCATTGAAATATAACAAATTGTGTAAATATTGTAATACTTCATTGTCCGTGAGAAATTTATTCCTGGTTTATTTCACACTCAAATTATGTATATATTTTTATTAACCAACAGGAAATAAGCCCCCTTTCTTAATCTCATCCGATATCCTATCTCTTATCTGTTCTTCCCCTTCACCGGATGTTTGAGTAGGTAGTTCTTTTGTTGTATAATTCCATTACATGGTTTAGTTTGTATAAGTAAACGAAATTTTCAAGCTTTTTGCTGATAATTTTATTAAAACGAGGGGGAATCAGAGTGCGAAAGTTAAGAAGAAATAAAAAGTGGGTTTTTTTTTACTTTTAAAAAATAAAACACTTGTTTAAGACTACTTTTGCGTTTATTCGAGTAACACACAACTAGTTAAGCGAACTACAAATCATCAATATGTAAAAATACAAACTGCGTTACTATAATAAACTCAAAAAAGTGGTACAGTTATTTAAATATTTTATGTTATTATATATTTCATCATATCTTTCCACAAAGTTCAGTCGTGAGTTACATGACTCATGTAGGTCTTGGCAGAATACAGAGGGAAGTCACAATAGACCTAATATGGTCGCAGTGACATAAGGGATGCAAGATCCCTTGACCCCAAAAAAATTACTTTACTGCTATGATAACCCAACTTCAGTGCAACAGTTGGTTTACTCCAAGCTTCCATTTACAGATCCTCTAGTTACGTAGACTATTCACTAGGCCAGATTTCATACACTTACTTATTTGTTAGATTTGGCCGTCATTATTCTTGTTATTGGCCGTGTTATTCTTTCGTTCCTACTAGCTAAAAATTACTGATTTGTCATTCTTTCATGATCCATTTACTCCACATGTCGAAACCATCTCAACCTCATGTAATCTTTTAATTTGCATGTACATTATTCTTATTTTCGAATTCAAAATGGCCATAAACAACATCTGTCATCAATAGCTAGATTGCCGCTCCTTATCCGAATCTTGTGAACCTCGGTGAACTATTAATATCGAAACAAGCGGTACTTTCATATAAGAGCAATCACAAAATGTAACAATAATTTTTTGGCGAATTATCGCTCACAGATATTTTTTGACGTATTATTTTTTTGACGTATGTAGTAAAGATATCGCCATATATTTTTAAGGGATTAAAATTAAATTACTCTGCTAACTTTTCGTTTAAAAATAACAGAAAAATACTCATTCACAATTAGTAAAATAGCAACTATAACTGGTCTGATGATGTCGGTAACAAAGAAACCTGGTATCTTGTCAATTAAAATAAATTTGAAAAAACTGTGTAGTTGTTTTTTTATTATATCAACTGTAGCTCTACCAATAAATATCAGTACAAAACTTAACTCTTAAGCCGTTTGTACACTACACGGAATATTAATAAATTGAATAAACGCCCTAAGAGCGTTTATTTAATACACGGAACTACACGGAATTTTACTGTCCGGCTCGTCAGTTAACGTTAAAACGACATTGGCTTGGATTGGCTTGTGCTTTTGTCCATCATTCTTCGGATCGGTGCTCTTGATCGGTGCGTGAACACGTTGCGCGTAAATTCGATCACGCTAAACTGTCGTAGTCGCTTTCATTTTTCAAAACCGGACTGCCGGACGGTGAAATTCCGCGTAGTGGACAAGCGCCCTTAGGGCGGTTGTGTACTACTGGAAAAATAATTGACGTAATTTGTCAATTAACCATTTTATGAGACTTACTTGAAAAAATAGCCTAATGTTGGGTCCTCTCCCGTATATATTTTGCATATTCATACATATTTCATCTATTATAAACTCTTAACTTACGAATCACAAACAATACTAATATGCAAATAATAATAATTTTTGAGAATAGATATAGCGCCATTTTTTAATGAATTAATTTCATAAGTATACAATAAAATTCTCTAATTGCGAGTTTATCGTTAAATTAAATATCTTTATAGACCTCCCATGAGTCAAGAGTATAAATTAATATTGTTAAAGATGGATACTATATGTATATACGTGTATACGTTATTTTTACTTGACGTTAAAAAAATACATTAGTATCTAAAAAAAATTCTGTTAGTAAATAATATATCAATGAACTTTTACAGTAAGTAATTAAATGCTTGAATTACCAAATATACAAATATTGTATTATTGTATATCAATTAAAGATAATTGCGATTTTCGACCGGAAACTGAATTGACCCGTTGATATTTTATCATGTGAATAATTCATAATAATTATTCATCTACCGATATAGAAACGGACTTAAAAAAATTAAATATACATAAACAAATGTGAATGAATCATATTAATATAAAAATAATTTCAAATAACTGTATGGAAGTGTAGCATGGAGTTGTAAAAAGAAGGATGAGGGTAGACCGAATGCAGCGGAAATTCGATCACTCAGGCGAATGTGCGTCAAAACGACGTATGTAATTGATTTTCACTTGTTGAAATGAGGAGATAATGCAAGGCTAAGATAGACAGTATCAATAAAATTAAGAAAGATGCCTTGAGATGGTTTGAGCAAGTGGAACGAGGAGGAAAGTGAGCGAGGAAAAAACGGTAAACACAAATATATAAGACGAATATGTTTGGAAATAGAAGCCTATGAAAACCAATAAAATCTTGGCATGATAAAAATATTTGAAAGCGGTCAGGTTTGGAATAATTGGGGGGCATGTATGAGGAGATGCATGAATATGGAAGAGGCGAAGAATGATTGCAAAGACTGAGTATTTTGAGATTTTATTCTCTCTGCCTACCCCTGTGGATAATCAGTGTCACAGTTGGTCACTTAGTTAGTTAATAACTATGCAGATATTCATTTTAAATATTCATATTTGCGAAGGATAAATTATTAGTATTTTCTTATTTACAAAACGTATTGTACGCACAGTAAATCCCTAGAATACCACATTTGATCCCAAAAAACTTCTTCATCTCTTTTGAGATATAAATGTATACAAATTGCTCCTACGTGGGGTTAATTAAAGCATTCGTGAACAAATATTTAGACGCATTCAAAGTTTTAAAAAAAATAATCAAAATTTATATCAATTTAATTTTCTTAATCGTATAATATTACTGTGCAAATACCAACTTTAATTAATTATCTGATTAAAATGTTTAATTGAAAAATATGTGTTTCGTTTAAAAAAATATTTTATCAATGAGTCCCTTTGAGATGATAGTTGGGTTAAAAGATCACATTTAAAATAAATTTATTTTACTGATAACCCACGAATCAAATAAGTATAAATTGCATCGACTAACAACAAACGGCAGAAAATTCCAACTTGAAACGCACTAAAAATAAATCGACCATATGTGAATATTATAATTGTTGAAATATAACATACTTTACAATATGTCCCCCTCTAAATTTTGCACGGTATTTTATATTTTGTTTGTATGTTTTTTATTATTATCAAACTTTACGAAAACACATTTTTAATCCGATATGTGTGGTAGATAGAACTATAATATATTTTATTTATTATGAAACACTGGAACATTTTGAAAACAAATTTTATTGATTTTTGCATTTTGATTTTTTTTATATTTGCATGGACGCAGAATTGATCACCTAACCTTCACGTCAGTAACAATCAAGATAATACTGCTTCTATTCGAAGCAGTGCTCTATGAAGCATGTAAAAATGTTAAATGCTTTTTTTCTGATTTTTCATATATTTTTTTAATGAAAGTTAATATAATTTGTGTTTTTATAATAGTCCATATTATTTTGTAATAAAGGTAAAAAATATAACATAGTAATATAACTGTAATTATAAAATATGTTTAAGTTTTTTCTTCTTCTTATATTTGATACTGAGTCAGTGTAGAAAGAGTATGTCTAAAAGCATTTCCTATAATAATATGAAATCAGCATTTTTCATAATCTAAATAGAAGACAATGAGTTCCCGATATAAAAATTATAGAAGATCTTTACTCACCTGCGAACAAAGGAATCCTTGTCGATACGGGGGAATAAAGTACTTACTTATCTTTCACAGGTTTATTTACTTATTATTTATCCAATATCCTCAAACTTCCACAATTATTGATGGTTTTTCTTATTTAAATTATAAATTTTTATTTAAAAATCAAACATTGATTTTTGAGTCTAATAAATTGTATTTTATTGTTAAAAACACACAAAACATAAAAATTTTGTGACAATTGTTTCACCTTATTATGGCATTTTCAAACGAATTAAAAATTCAACATTCGTTTGTAAACGCCATAACAAGGCAAAATAATTACCAAAATATGTATTTTTTATGTGTTTTTAACAGTAAAATACAATTTATTAGACTCAAAAATCAATGTTTGATTTTTACATTTAATATAAACTCATAAATTAGAAAGGAGTTATAAAAATTAAACGCCAAATTTATAAATTTTTCCATTTTTAGTTTATAATACATATCGACCCTTAGCAAAATATCAATCTAAATAACCTTGTGTCGCATACAGTGCCGCTAGTACGGGTACGGAAAAGGGTAAAAAGTTGAATATGTTGTAATGAGGTAGCTTTTCTTGCGTGGATTACAATTTGTGTTGATTGGTTTGTTTCTTCGTGAGTCAGTCAGTCTCCACCCATTCTTCTTCCGCTCGTCTCTTCAACTCGGCGTGCCCGCTACAGCGCACGTTGGAGATAATTTGGTCCATACAGTTAAGGCGGGGTCATCTTCTGTAGTTTTTGTCTTCGCACATGCCCTCAGTCGTAAGAAGCAGGCCTAGGTGTCTTACACTAGGCCTCTTCATTTGGCTCGCTGTTGAGCTACTTTATTTAGTAGACATGTAGACTCTCCAGCCTTGCTTAATACCGCTTATAAAATACTATTATTGATCCCTACATGAAGTGGCTAGCTATCATTATTAATTACATACAAGAATTTATCTGTCTTGCGTCTTATGCTGATATTGACGATCACAAAATGCCGAATCCTCTTCTTCTAGTGGATTAATTCTAGTGGAACGGAAGGTCTGCTGATGACTGTGGTTTCCTCCCAGCAATGAGGAAATGTTGAGAAGTTTCTGATTGGCCAACACTAGATTTTCCCTCCTGTTCCCAACACCGATTTAAAAAAATATCTTTATTTAGTTAGAAGAAACTAAAATCCGCTTAATGATCTTTAAACCTTCTACGTAATAAGCCCGGTAAATAACAAATTCAATTCCCATAAATATATATACATCTATATATATATATATATATATATATATATATATATATATATATATATATATATATATATATATATATATATATATATATATATATATATATATATATATATATATATATATATATATATATATATATATATATATATATATATATATATATATATATATATATATATATTTATGTATATATATATTTATATATATTTATATATATATATATATATTTATATATATATATATATATATATATATATAAATATATATATATATATATATATATATATATATATATATATATATATATATATATATATATATATATATATATATATATATATATATATATATATATATATGTATATATATATATATATATATATATATATAAATATATATATATATATATATATATATATATATATATATATATATATATATATATATATATATATATATATATCTAAAATCTTAAGTGTGCGAGTATTTCTCAAAAACTGTGGGTTACATTTTTTTTAATAAAAGTTTTTGTAACTATACTTTTTTGACATCTAATGTATGTAGATAGAGAATATGAGAAGAATATGGATGTTTAGATATTTATACGGCTTAAAACCTGTCATAACATGGTTAAGTGTTCACTTTATACACTTCAAAATCATATTTTAAACTTATTACAGACAACGTAAATAAGTAAAACATGTTCTCTGGCCTTCATATCATGCTTTCTCTTGCGCTGTCACCTGTTGTAGGAGGTTTCACTTGTATTAGAACCAGGCTAGCCCCTACATTGATATATAAATATATATATATATATATATATATATATATATATATATATATATATATATATATATATATATATATATATATATATATATATACATATATATATATATATATATATATATATATATATATATATATATATATATATATATATATATATATATTTATGTATATATATATTTATATATATTTATATATATATATATATATATATATATATATATATATATAAATATATATATATATATATATATATATATATATATATATATATATATATATATATGTATATATATATATATATATATATATATAAATAATATATATATATATATATATATATATATATATATATATATATATATATATATATATATATATATATATATATATCTAAAATCTTAAGTGTGCGAGTATTTCTCAAAAACTGTGGGTTACATTTTTTTTAATAAAAGTTTTTGGGTTATCAGACAGTATATACAGTTTGAGAATGACTATCTGGAAGAAAAAGGCGAATGTTAATCTTGGGCCAAGTTTAGGGGAGATTGTCGCCTTATTGTAATGAACACGTGCGCAATATAAATATTACAATATTAATAGTTAACTGCAAGCCCCCTCACATACAGCTGCTACGGAATACGCTTCCGAGTTCCGGTATTCGTATCAAGAATTCAAAACTGATAACGTAAATATCTGAGGTTTGCGCGAATCTCAAAGCGTTTAATATAATTTAAGAAACACCTGGAATCATTATACTTTTTTGACATCTAATGTATGTAGATAGAGAATATGAGAAGAATATGGATGTTTAGATATTTATACGGCTTAAAACCTGTCATAACATGGTTAAGTGTTCACTTTATACACTTCAAAATCATATTTTAAACTTATTACAGACAACGTAAATAAGTAAAACATGTTCTCTGGCCTTCATATCATGCTTTCTCTTGCGCTGTCACCTGTTGTAGGAGGTTTCACTTGTATTAGAACCAGGCTAGCCCCTACATTGATATATTTTATTACGTTTTGAGCGTAACCAATTATTTAAAAAATCTGAGAAAAATTATGTATTCAGGCGTCTCTCAGTATGTAAAATAATTAGGTAACAATCTTATTTACATTTTCATAAGGGTATCTGCTAAATAAAAAGCTTATCAAACTCAAACAGAGATGCTGCCAAGAACCTCAATTATAAGATATACTATATATGTACAATTTCCTAAAATTCGAGAAGTTGTGATATGTTAAAGTGATCACTTAAAATAGCAAATGAAAATACCCAGACTTCTTTATTCTTCTTCATCTATATTAAGTTGTCAACACATTTTGGCAAGATAAAAATCAAAGACTATTCCTTTGAAATAAATAATTTCATATTAATTGCTATCTTTGTTTCAGAGAGCTGAGCGAGAACGACAAACGCCCGTTCATCGAAGAAGCCGAGCGTCTGCGAGTAATCCACAAGAGAGAACACCCCGACTACAAGTACCAGCCGAGGAGACGCAAGCAGCCCAGGGGAGCCAGTCCCCTTCACGGATCTCACCCTCGTCCCCCCAAACTGGAGGACCAAGGACTCAAGACTGAAGACTCTCTGAGCTGCGGCGCTTCATCCCCTCTATCTTCATCGCCTAGATCCTCCATAGATACTCCGACGCCTCCCGTCTCGATGCCTCAAGGAGAAACCCAAAACCATAATACGAGCAGTATTGACTTCTCTCGCATCGACGTCGATCCTTTCAACGTAGATTGCGTCGACGGATCGGAGTTTGATCAATACCTGTCTCACCACGCCGTTCCGCACTATCCTCAGGCTTCTCTTCATCACCATCACCAGAATTATTGGTTCAAGTATCAGCAGGGTGTCGGGGAAGATTTCGGTCATCAAGGGTGGTTCGGGGATCGAGTAAGGGGCGGGGAAGGTGAGGAGAGTCGCTACCACGAGCTTCAACCCCCTTCGACCCGCTACCCGGGTGGCGTAGCGCCTTTACCACCCCTCCCTCCCTGTCTTCCTGCTTACCAGTGCCTTCCGACACAGACCCCGTCTTCTTCTGCCCCATGGCAAGGTGGTTTTGTATAAAAAAAATGAAAAATAATCATATTTTTATCTTGTCGAATTCCATTCGTGTATCGTTAAAAACATATTATATTCGTGTTATTTATTGACATATTTTAAGCGGAGTGTGTTTTTTGTCAATGTTTTTTTTCCTTACGATAATATTTAAAAATGTTACATATAATAATAATTCAGTATTAATTTGTTATGCCATTCATTATTCAAGCATTTTAGTTTTCAAATTATATATTATATATAATCAGGAAATCTCAAATTCTGTTGATCGATATATTTCCAAATATAAGTAGATGGTGGAAAACGATATTAGGTGTAAAATGACAAAATTGTAGTGTTTTCTTGTATTCTTTATAGTGATATGAGAGAAGATAAATATTTTCGGTCAAATAAACTATCAAATTCTGCAAACTTTCTCAAAAATTAAAGCATTTTTTATGAAATTGAGGAATATGAGAAAGCTAGATATTTTCATTCGAACAAACTATCAAACTTTGTAAACTTTTTAGAAATTACTCATTTTATTTGAAATTGGGGAATATGAATAAGAATAAGAGAAAGCAAGATATTTTCTTTCAAACAAACTATCAGACTGCAACATTCTCAAAAATTTACTCATTTAATGAAATTGAGGTTATGGCTCAAAGTAAAATGCGCACATAACATTTTTATAAGGAAGGTATACAGATATTGTGTATACGATTATGTTTTAAAACATGTAGGTATTTGGTTAGTTTTATTTAATTGTTAAATACGAAGTAAAGTGTGAGTCAGGTCTAAATAACAGACGGCTGACATTTTTGCATTTGCCCTGATTCGCTTCGGAAACAAAGAAGAAGTTTATAATTAACATAATTTCCTAGAAATCAACCATCGAAATAAATGCCGGGGAGGAGTTTATTTTCGTAAGAAAAATAGTATTTGTCACTTCTCATCAGTCTCATGAATCAAAAATGCTGACAGCAATTTGGCCGAGATGTAATATCTTTTTTAACGAAGTTGACGACGTGTGAAAGTCGCTTAAAACTATTTTTCTGTATTAAAGATGTAATTAGTGAAATTCTTATCTACTTTATCATTATTTAAAAGTGTTGTATCGAACGATAAAATCTCAAATAAATATTGTATTCTTAATTTTCCACATTGTTCTTTGCGGCTTGTGATTTACGAGTATTTTCATTGTTTCGGTTTGAAAAAGATACATATTGTATGCCAAAAGATTTTTAAATTTGACACAGTTTAAATTTTTTTTAAATTTTTACTATTTCATTGTTTTACACCCTTTCTCTTAGAAACTTTATGAATACTTTATGAAACAAACATTTATAACATTTTCAGATTTAAAAAAAAAACTTGTTAAAATTTAAGTATTTATAGGTCAAAGGTTTTCTTGAGAAGGGTATATGGTCTACAATCAACAGGTATTACTACCTGTCATTGGATTTTTTTTAAATAATAGCTTTATACTTATGTAAGATTCACCATTTCTCCTGATCTTTATGTTCCGTTTAAAAATTGTACCTAATGTGATGGAAAATCTTTGTTTTTTAAATGATATGAAAACGGTTGAGCTCCAAAGACATGTTATAGATTGCAAAGTATTATTTAAGTATGAGAAATTAATATAATTTTAAAAATTGCTTTATTGAATCAATTTAACCATAATATTTTTTATTAAATAATTCAATCTTTTTTATCTTTTATTCTTCAATATCTTTTATCATATCCTCGCCATAATAAATGCATAAGAGGAATGACTCTTAATAAATATTACGATATCGATTAGGTTAATTTTTATAAATAGCTGTACCTAGCTGCGCGTTAGTCAATTAAAAAAACATGTCTTTCTAATATATTTAAATAGATTTCACAATGCTTGGGGAGCAAAGAAAATATTGAAAATCCAGGAAATAACAATTCAATCGAAAACATGGAAAATGCTATGTTACAGCAGCTGTCAAAAACCACGGTGACTATGAGCTAGTTTAATTTTGTTAAAATTGCTGTTGCGCTCAACAGATTGCCTGCCATTACGGCCAAAGATGTTTGCAAAAAAAGTCTTTACCTGTGAATTACTTTAGAAGATTGAAGAGTTTGAGCAAATGAATACTGACATATTGATTAATATAGAATTATATTTGTTTGAAGCATAAGTTAACCTTTGGAAAAATGTCTATTTTTCACACAGAGTTTTTCAAATATAATAATAATAAAACCCTTATCCGCACCCCAATGGTGCATAGGGCACTTGCATCATATAAACGCAGTGTTATCTTGATCGTTTACACATGAAGGAAAGGTGATCAGCCCTCCGCTTCAGGTACCAGTCCAGGGTAATATTGAATAAATATGACAGTGAAAAAAATCACTTTTATTTATTTTACCCCCCGTGGGGACCATTACACTACGGAGGCGGACGAAATATCAAATATAAAATTTATTTTATAAATACATTTTAATAGATTTATATTATCCACTGACACTTCGTGATGGAATTGCATTTTTAATTTATTATTAGATTAAAACCAATATTTTTAGCTTTTCCACTTTTTTATTTGACCAGCGACCGGGTTTCGTCGTTACCGACATCACCAGTCTGATGATGTCGGTAACGACGAAACCCGGTCGCTGGTCAAATAAAAAAGTGGAAAAGCTAAAAATATTGGTTTTAATCTAATAATAAATTATAAATACATTTTGTTACGTGGTTTATAGAGCATATGTTTTTTATAGTATCAAAGAACCTACCAATTAAAAAAAAGTCATACATTTATTCTAAATACGTTACAAAAAAAAAGTTAATTAAAAATTTCACACTGAACAGCACCAAAATATCAAGTATTTTTTCCTTTTCTCTCACTTTATATAGACATATTTTAGTGCGGAAAAATATGAATTAATTAAAAGTGAATTTAAGTATTTTTTTAATGAAAAAGTCGTATTATTTTTAAAATTCATTTACTATTATAACAAATTAAATTATTCAATGAAACAACACAATTTTCTAATCTAAGAAGTGCCTTTTAATGTAAAGAAAAAAATACAAATATCAAAAACGTATTATTTCAGTTAAATTGAATTTTACTCTTGTCAGCTTTTTCTACAACACAAGGTAGTATTTTACGAAAATGGGCTACATAAAATATCCCAAAATGATTATAACTTTCCAATGTTTTTTTCTCTTTATCTGTACCAAACACTAAGAAACATAATAATCACAAAAATATTGTAAAAAAGTGATGTTCTGACAGTATAAAATTTGTGTCATCTATGACTCTATGTTCTAGATTATAAATTAGACGTTGAGAGTATTGAGTTCCTGAATGCTTTGAATCGCTCATTACAATCTGGCAAACCTTAAGTTAACACTGAAAACATCATATTTCAAATTTTAAACTGAAAAAAAAAATGTGTTTTTTACCCACGAACACATTTTTCAAAAATACGAGTTAACCAAAAAAATAATAATAATACAAAACAGTGTAAAAAAAATACGAATTTATTGAAAATATATTCGCTTAGTATAATTTATTAGAAATAACAAAATATTTTATAAATATGTTTTTAAGTTCTGTACATAAAAAAGTATTGTAAAATTTAAACCACTTTTAAAATATAAAATATAATTTTTAGTAAAATATTATTTGTTGTCATTCTTACCTTTTAAAACATCCCATAAACAATTAAATAACTCCTAGTATTTTTAGTGTGTCCAAATCTTTGTTCACTAATATCAGCATAATTTAAGAACAAAACGGGCGTCTGGGTATTTACAGGGTTCAAGATCTGACAAATGCTGGTTTAAGTGATCACTTTATACACTATTGTAGCCATGATAGACAACCACACTACTCAAATTATGAAGATGGTTCTGGGGACCATCTATGGCACATACACATGCATAATAGTATCTGCTAATAATTAAAAAATAAAACTTACAAATCTCAACCATAGAAAACCAAGCACTCAAATGTGATTTGAAGAATTTCCTAGAAACTTCCTAAATTAGTATTATTTTTTGACATCTAATCAATGATGAAAAAAATTGTGGAAGTACTCAAATTCTTGGAAGTTCTATATATATGAACCAATTTTGAAACATTGTTCTTGAATCACTAGAACTTCACTAGAAACATCTATCGGTGAGATAAAAAGAAGCTTTTTATTGAGCAGAAACTCTTTTATTAGTGTGTGAGGTCTGAATCCTGGATTATAATCGCACACATGAGAGACGCCAGAAAATATCATTTTCATTTTTATCATTTTAGCTTATAATTTGACCAAATAATCCAGATTTGTGAAAAAGTATTTGGACATACTCAAAATGTTGTTCCTAAATTTGAGTAATGTGGTTTTCAATCATGGGTAGGATGGTAAAAGTTTAACATGTATAAAGTGATAACTTAACCAGCATATGACAGGTTCTTCACTGTTAACAATCAAAACAAGTGTTTTCTTTAATCATAGTTAACAATAAAATCCTCAAAATAGATAAATATGTTTATCTTACACATAAAACTGGATAAAGAAAACCAAACGGCGAAACTGCAAAGAAAAATAAGAATGAGATGTCTAACTTTTTGACAAACTTAGGCACATACTAGAAAATTAAGAGATTCTTACTTATCTGAAATGGAAACACATGAATCATGTAAACTGCCAGTTACTACATATGTATAAGAGATCATGGTTTTTACAAAAAGAAATGTAGAAAAGCTCAAATGCACACAGTGATCCGTTGAAAGATCCGTGCTTGGTAAAAACCTTAGATGCAGAATAAGAAATGAGGATATTAGGAGCAGAACCAGATTAGCAAATATGATGGATCGCGTAGCAAGACTGAAGTGACAATGGGCTAGACATATTGCAAGATAAGACCCTACAACATGGTCCTCTCAACATTTATGATGGAGACCTTGGGAGAATAAGAGGAGCGTCGGAAGACCTCAAAAAAGATGGTCCCATGACAAAGCCGCTGTGAGGGGTAAAAAATAAGTGCGAGCGGCAACTATCCGAAAGAAATAGTACACGAAAGAGGCCTATTTCCTGCAGTAGAAGACAAAAGGCTGAAATTGAAAAAGACGAAAGCAGTCCGTAGCCCTGTAAATACCAGTATAAGTCACATCTTTGTTGTGATACCAATATTATTACAGTAACGCCTGCCTATAGAGCAGATTTGAGAAATCTTGAAATCAGAAATACAGAGGAACCTTTCATAACGAGCACCTGTCATAACGAGTAATTTGCATAACAATTTTTTTTTAAAGTGGAGAAGTTGCTCCCTTGACAAGCGGCATTTCTCATAACGAGTTACAGAAAAGTCCCCTTTTCACGACATTCACTTGTGAGCCAGGACTTCCGCGTCAGTCAAAACAAAGTATATTTCGCTTAACGAGTAAGATTCTGGAACAAATTTTGCTCGTTATGAGAGATTCCGCTGTACTCTTAGGCCATTCGCACATATTCACTCCTTTCAACATCGTCATATATCAAATAACTTGATTTTTCAGTAGATTGTTTTTAAAGTTTAAAAATAAAATTAAATGTATTAAAAATAAATATCAAGGCACTTATTGAGCTTTTTACTATGCAACAGATCTTTTTAGGTAAAACCTGAATGTTTTTTCTCCATTTGAAAAATATTTAGTAAATATATAAAAAAATAATTAAACAATACCTTTTCTTCAAATGCAAAAACAACATTTTCTGCCTTGTAGCGGGTAAATAGTACATTTTCTGGGCATTCCGAAAACATGCACAGCTGAAAATTGACGATTGTTTTATTTATGACGTTCTTGAAAGGAGTGAGCGATGTTTGTGTGTATAAAATATCAAAAATGCATATGTTTAATTACGATAGTAGGTAGAGACTGCTTAGATGCAATATGGTATCAATTAATACTTGAGATAGCGGTTCATCCTCAGTTAAGTTGACCATGGCATGACCCGCCCGTGGGTAGCAGTGGCCGCCGGTTCGGCTGTAATCAATCTTCATGCATGTGTGCATTCCTTATTACTCATTCCCTCCGACCCTTCACCAACTATTCAATGAGGTCTTTTCACGTATATATTTTATTTTATCTAAAAAAATACTCGTATGCAAAAAATACCATGAAACAGAATGCTTGTTTGTACGACGTTTAATTAATTTTGATAGATTATTAACAACATTTCGAGTGTGTCCAAATACTTGTTCATAAAATCTGGATTATCTCCAATTACAGGAGTTATTTTCATACTATTTTTTGACATCTCATCAAAGATTAAGAAGAATTTGGAAGTGTGGCATTTTACGGGACTGACGACCTTCATAGGCTTTTTAATAATAAAAATAAAATGAAAATGATATTTTGTTAATTATTGTCGTCAGCCCCGTAAATGCCCAGACTTCCATATTCTTCTTCATCTTTGATGTCAAAAAATAATAGAGATTATTAAAATCTTTGATGTCAAAAAATAATAGAGATTATTAAAATTATTCACAAAAGAATTGTTTCACCCATTGGAAATTTACATTTTTTTATATCTCAACATACAAGAAGAAGAATATAGATATCTGGGTATTTATAGAGCTTATGACCTGTCGTAGGCTGGTTAAGTGATCATTTTCTACCCAAGATTGACAACCGCACCACAATTTTTTTTATATCATTTTTCACTGTAAATTTTATATCACGTTGTCATCCTCTAGCGTTATGCAGAAAGGAGACGGTACCTAAATTTTAAGAAAAAATGCGTGCTATTTTTCGTGATCAATTCTACACTCGAAATTCTAGGATGTGATTGAAATAAATTAAATGGGACACAAACGAGAGAGGGAAAGAGAGATTTTTGCAGAATCAAGACATCGAGGGTCCTTTCATCTTGGGAATATGACAAGGGCAAAAAATTGGTAGTACAATACTTTATAATAAGTTTTATTTTGTGAATTACTTTTAGTGGAAAGTTATTTTATATGTACAAGTAAATATTTACTTCATAATGCATTACATATTAATTTATTGAATAATAATATGACAAATTGATATTTTGAAAAACACATCCAAACACTGGCTACTTGCATATTTCTCAATATTCCTCATGTTGGAAGTGTTCGCATAAGCTCCACATGTGGTCAGGATGGTACATAAATGCAATTATAACTCCTTATATAAAATCTATAGCCCGTGCTGCCCGTTGCATTCGTCTTGCATTTAGTTGCAGTCCGGTCGCGGCACATTAGCAGGAAATTACACTAGATATCGGTCATTTCTGAGAAGAAAAAAACGCGTTCAGACAACCCGCGCGATTAGCGCTGTATCAAATACCGTCAGATGTAAATGTTTAAATTAATTAATATAAATGATTTCATCGTTTTACTGAGAAAATACAGACAAAATTATCAATTAAATGATAGTGAATTCTTTTTACAATTAGTGATCCGTTTCAACATTAGTTTTTCGGATATTTTGATGTCTCAACAAAGATGAAGAAGAATTTGGATGTCTGGGTATTTACAGGGCTTATGACCTGTCATATGTTAAGTGATCACTTTACATAGCGCAACATTTACCATTCTAACCATGATTGACAGCAACACTACTAAAATTTTCGGAAATCCTAAATATCATTATATATTGATCAATCTCGTGACACATTACATTCGAGTTCACAGCAGCTATCTATGTCACAATGTTAATAACTCCTAAGTGGAGTTATTAATATCTCTTCACATACAAATATAAGAGTTTTTGCTTAGTAAAAAGCTTCTTTACATCTCACCAATAGATGTCTCTAGTGAAGTTCTAGTGATTCAAGAACAAGGTTTCTAAATTAGTTCATATATATATAGAACTTCCAAGAATTTGAGTAGTGTGGTTGTCAATAATGGGTAAAATTGGTGAATGTTACACGTGTGAGCCCCGTAAATGCCCAGACTTCCATATTTTTCTTCATCTTTGATGAGATGTAAAAAAATAATATAAAAATAAGTGATTTTTTTACTGTAATATTTATTCGATACTACCCTAGACTGGTACCTAAAGCGGGGAGGGCTTATCGCTTTTCCTTCATGTTTTAACTATCAAGATAACACTGCGTTTATATGATGCAGTGCCCTATGCACCAATGGGGTGCGGATAAAGGTTTGAAGATAGTGACTCTGGGGACTAAGTCCTGTTGGAGTTGGAAATTCATCCCATGACGTCATGATTTAGAGTCCAGTAGGTAGGAACCTAACACACAACGTTTAGTCACCTAACATGTTCAGGACATTACTGTAATAACATTCTATCCTTCGTTGGTTATGGACCATATATGGTGTATATTGACATAAATAAACATATCACCCTGAGCTTCCCTTCAAGGGTTTTTTTCTCTCTCTCATAATCTGTAATATTATCCGCAAACCAAAAGGAGAAAATAATATCCTTTTGGTCTGTAAAAATATCAAGGATATAATCACTTCAGTACAATGATATGCCGACACCACGAAAAGGGAGCTTCTCAACAATTCTAAAACTTAACATTAGTAACAACGTTTATTTATATATTAATTTTTTATATTTTACACAGTTTTTTTTTAGAATTAAGAAACCTCACTAGGCACAGCCTGTATCGAGGAATTCATTAAAATAGTGTATTATCAAAATCGTTTACTATTTAAACTATTAACATCTCAACAAAAATGAGAAATAGAATAGTAATCTGGGTACTTTAAGAGCTATCATAGGCTGGTTTAATTGATCACTTTATATACGTGTTACATTCAATAATTTGTACCCATTTTTGTACAAATTTTGGAACTTGTATACATATATCTTGTAATTGACATTTTTTTCATATATGAGTTCTCGGCAGCATGTTAGGTTGAGTATAGTAAACTTTTTAAAAAGCCTTTTATTTATTAATAAAACCTATTTCTTCATCTTCTTTTTTCTATTCATCCTGGGGATTTGTCTGTACCGCTGCCTATTATGTCGTGATAAGAACTGCTAACAATCTCTTTACTTTTTCGGCGGTCTGCCTGGGGGTCTACGTCATTCGGAGATTCATTGAAGGGCGACTCGTGAAAGTTTGTCTTCTGATATTCTGTTGAAATGCTTATTCCAGAATTGCCTTTATTGTTGTCCCCACCTCACGATATCTTCCATCTTGCCAAGTTGGCCGGCAACGTTGCCAGATACAACAAGAAGACTAGAATACCCCCACCATCTGCAGTTGGCCATCCACAATGACGAGGAGCTTAACAAGCTGATCTCCGGTATGACCATCGCTCAGAGATTCGTCCTGCCTAACATCTTGGCCATACTCCATACCAAGAAGAGCAAGAAGAAGGCTCAATAAAATAGCGGCTCCTAACAAATTGTCGATGTTTTTTAAAAATATTTTTTGATCTATCACTATCATTTTCATATCATGATTCACACCTGTATAAGTGCCCTTGAGGTGGTAGTATTCAACAAAAATGACGCTGTTGAAATCATCTAAAATTATAATTATTATATATCAATGTTTTCCCGTAACAAATAGTAGGAGAGATCTATATCAAAAGCAGTTTGAGAAGGTTCGTATATAGCCGCGGTACTTTTCAAGTGGTCGATCCATATGGCCAGCGTTACTACATATAGTAGGCACTGCTGGCACTATACTATAGTATGGTCTTGGCAGTGAAGACTTGCACCCGTTAGATCGTGAGGCTATGGAAACCTGATATTATGATGTTCAGGCCTAATAGTACATAATCCTAGTACATTATTTACCTACTGATAAATATGAAATGTTCGTTATATACATACACTTCTAGGGAGATACGAATAATGAAAAAAATGCTTTGACGTTTTTAAATGCTGTAAAACTTCTTATTCTTCGCAAGTTATCGAGGATCAGAAGTTGAAAAGGATTAAACTTTTGAACATGTGAATGATTACGTAAAAGCCAGGCAACACAAACCTTTCTTTATTCTAAAATTCAGAATCAATCTTCCGTTAGTAAATGTTTGTAGAAAAAATGATTAGTCTGCTGAATAGTCTACCAAAAGAAATGGATCTTTTTATTTAATGGTTTTTAAATTTTTTATTTTTTATTTTATTTTATTTTCGCCTGTCACTTTTTCTAAATAGGCTTATAAACAATCAATCCGTTTCCGCAGAAGTACGCAGAGAGAATATTACTTCACAATGCTCTGTATTAAATTCCGAATTGTAGTTTAACTACTTAAAAGAGTTTGAATATAAAAGTGATAAAAATGTAAGAAGAAAAAAATTGTTATCGAAAAGAAAAAGTGATAATTTTTTAGGAAGTAAGAAATGATTTTAAACCAAACGCAAAAAGTGATGAGTCATCGTGAGATGGAATCAGTTTAGTTTAGATCCACTGCGCAGGCGCACTGCCTTTCTTGATATCAGGTCCATTCTCATCCTTTGTCGGGCATCTTTCATCTCCGTATCTCGAATCATCTAGTCACTAGATTCTAGTGTAAACAG
This sequence comes from Brachycentrus maculatus, assembly GCF_059751285.1. Classification (NCBI taxonomy): domain Eukaryota; kingdom Metazoa; phylum Arthropoda; class Insecta; order Trichoptera; family Brachycentridae; genus Brachycentrus; species Brachycentrus maculatus. The sequence continues at coordinate 75,024 of NW_028281477.1, forward strand.
CATCGAGTGATCCAGGCACGAGGTCTTTACGCGACGACGCAAAGAGAAAGAAAATCGATTTCATCGTCTGGTGAACTATCGGCAGATAACATATTTTAGGTCAAAAAAGTATAATTTTACCACATTTTGAGTGTGACCAAATATCAATTTACAAATCAAGGTATTTTTCACTTAGGAATTATTTAAATAATTCCTAAGTATAAAAAATCACAGATTTATGAGCAAGTATTTGGACACCTTAAGTCATTGTGAATAAAAATAACTGGTCAAATTGTATACTGCATAAAAAATAATGTTTTCAAGCGTTTGCAAAATTAATCCGGGGTACGGATCTCGCATAAATCCAAACAAAAGGGTCTCTGCTAAACAAAAATATTTCCTCATACAACTGTAGATGACTCTAGTGAACTCTCGTGTATTGTGTTACAAATTTAATGATATGTATGGGAATTCCAAAAAAAAATATATAGTGTGGTTGTCAATCATGGTGTGGTTACTTAACCAGACAATGATAGGTCATAAGCGCTGTAATATCTTCTTCATCTACGTTAAAATGTAGAAAATGCAAAAAGTATTATTTATTATGATCACATGTAGACTGTCTAAACGCGAAATAAATATTTTGAATTTCCAATATAAAAGTGTAAAATTTTAACTATCTATATCTGGCTTGAATTGTTTGGTCGATGGCTTAAAGGCATATTTTACTTTAATTAACAAATTTACTTCGTAAAATAAATAAAAATCACTTAAGTTTGAGTATAGGAATATAAAAGTAGGTGTTTCGTCGAACGACGTTATGCTTACCCATCGAATTAATAGTATTTAGTGCAGAGCTAGTAAAATAAATAAATAGACAAATAAAACTATGATGAGTCCATTATTAATTATTATTATTATCATCAATTATCATTTTTCATATTTTTTTAAAGGTTATGCAATAAAAAGGCCTTACACGTGTGCGTTGTAAAAAATCGTAGAGTTGTTTATATAAAACATCAACAGAATTTAAATTAAGGTCAAATTTAACAAAGAAGTACGAATGTGAAAACAAATTTCTGTATAGTGTTTATATCACATGATGTATAATATCTTTACCTTAAAAACGTTGGTTTTGTGTCTAATTATGTACATAAATTCCACACTAGAGATATTTTTGCTTATTTAAAAAAATATGTACGAGAGTTTTAAAGGCGCATGAAAAATGTGAAAAAAATAATATACAGCAAACAAAACAATGTACTTTTAAGAAGTGAGAGAGATACAAAAAAAATATGTATTATATTACATTACAAGATAAAGTCATGGTTTTCTTTTTTTTATGTATTCTGACGTTTCCCAGTATGTAAACATAATCTGGGGTTGGAATTATGCAAACAAATTAATTTTAAAAATAAAAGGGTCTTTTCTAAATAAAAGCTTTTCTCAATCCAACATAAGTGGTTGTTGTGAACTCATGTGTACTGTGTCATGAGATCGATCAATAAATTTAGGAGTTCCCAAAATTTGAGTAGTGTAGTTGTCAATCATGAGTAGAATGGTGAATGTTTTACGTGTGTAAAGTGATCACTTAACTGTAACGGTACTTACTGTCCAGTAAGTACCCAGACTTCCATATTTTTCTTCATCTCTGTTAAGTTGTTAAAATGTAAATATAACTCCTAAATGGAGATAACCAAAATTTGTAAACAAGCATTTAGACACACTCAAAATGTTGTAAACATCTAGTTTCTTTTTAAAAGCATTCATTTCCTCTCTATTTAATGTTTCCTCTTCTATTGCAAGATGTTATATAAACAATTTGGCATAGTACAGATGCTTCATTTAAATTTCAAGTCAACAAAATAAGCCATTATCGAAGTCGTTAAAAACCCAGGAAAATTAAAACGCACCGTAAAATTCATGTAAAGTTTTAATTACCTTGTTTGGGGGTTTATGAAGGGCAGTAAAGTTTTAACCATGATTTGAGGCATGTACCCTTCCTTGTCAATCATGTGACTTGACTTCAGACCCCATTTTAGTACCGAATAGGTCCAAATCTAACGACTTTCTTTGGAAATTTTACGGCCGACTATCGCCCCGTGAGATCTGACGGCTGCTCATAAAAAATGACATGTAACATAAAACAGACGCTGTTATTTTCAAGTGTTAAGTAATTGTTATTCAATATTTGTTGTGAAATGTAAAAATATGGTGCCGTAGGTAAGTAGGTACTACCGGAAAACTGAAACTAGCCCACTGAAAAATGCAAATTTATAAATCGAGCACTAAAATTTAGACGATTAGTATTAAACCATTTAAAAATGGAAATAACAAAGAAGAAAATTATTCCTTCTGAAATCTTATTCTAAAATATTAATAACTAAAATCGTTTTACTTAATAAATTTTTTTTATTCATCATGAAGTACACAAATACAAACTGATCCTTCAACATTTGCACATCCTTAAAGGTTTTTTTTGCGTTTCAATAGATTTTTTTTTAAACATTTTATTTTGATGCACAGAACATAAATAATAACAAACGTTAGACAGTTCATTTATATAAAAAAAATATTAATCAAAAATCCCCATACAAATTGAAACCTAAAATTAAAAATAAAAAAATCTTTATTTCTCAGTTTTTTTTAAATCGCCTCGAAGTAACATTTTACAAAAATTTGGTGTGTCTTAATGTTCGTTCTAAATTCTAAGTTGTACCCTATTTGAGAGATTTTTTTTCCGAAATCGAATCGATATCTTAACCTAGATTATGAAGATTACTGAGATGGATGTCTTTGTATTCACAGGGATTACAATTTGTAGAATTTAGGTGGAATGGTGAATCTTACACGTGTGTAAAGTGATTACTTAACCTGCCTATGATAGGTCATAAGTTTTATGAATATACTCAGACTTCCATATTCTTCTTCAAATTTGTTGAGATATCGAAATAAAAAATAACTCCGGATAAAGTGGATAAACCCAGATTTGTCAACAAGGACTTAAACACACCTATCAATGTTATGAACTTAGTGAATTTAAATTTGGTTACAAGTATTTAACACGTGTAGTGAAGGAATCATTGCAATCATAATTTAAGTAAAAAACGTAATATATTTTTCAATTATTTGTTGTTTATTTCGAGTGAGTCACATACATATAATATAACATATGCCTATAATAAATTACACGTCGGTCGCCGTGTGGTTCCATGATTTGGTCTCGTTTATTTTGTATAAGTGTCCTATTGCCTAGTTCTACATTATACATTAACTACGATGTATAGGCAGGCACATACCAACAAAAATAAACTACTAAATAATAGAAATCCTTTTGTAGAGAAAATATTAACATAGTTATACTATTTAAATATTTTATGTAAACGTCTTTGTCCGGTTTAATGTAAGCGATCTTTATACAGCGGTTGAATTCTTGATCTGGTAAGAAAACATCCAACCATTTTTAATTTAAGTTTTACTTGGCAAATACCACAATTTTTGGAAATTTATTTTGACACGTGTTTCGATGCATTCCTCATCATTTTCAAACAAAGTACGGTGTTTATTAGATGTATGTATCTCAAACAATCTCCTAACGTTATTGACCGATTGCATTAATGCCTTTATCTGTTATAGGTAATGGCAAAGGTTTTCAAATTTAAATGTCATTAATTTGTTTTACCGTCCTTTCCTCACTCATTAGTTCCGCATGTCCATATCATCTGAATACACCTTTCTGATTTTTTTTCTTTTTTATAAGTAACCAGTTGAGTTCTTTTCTTTTTTTCTTCATTCTTATATCAAACCTGCTGAGAGTGAATGCTGGGAACAAAGTGAACGGTGCACTGAAATCAGTTATAGCAAATAAAAACCTATCAGCGGAAGCTAAACTGGCAGTGCACAACGGAGTCCTGGTTCCAACTCTAATGTATGGAAGTGAAACATGGAGTTGGCAAAAGAAGGATGAAAGTAGACTGAATGCAGTCGAAATGCGATCTCTCAGAAGAATGTGTAACAAAACGATGTATGATAGATGTGCGAATAGTGAAATAAGGAAGGAATGCAAAGCTGAGATAAGCATTATCGATAAAATTAAGAAAGGTGTGTTGAGATGGTTTGGACATGTAGAACGAATGAGTGAAGAAAGAACGGTAAAACAAATTTATGAGGCGAATGTTAGCGGGAAAAGAAGTAGAGGAAGACCGAGAAAAACATGGCACGATCAGGTATGCCAAATACTTGAAAGTGGTCAGGTTAGGAGTCGTAACAATCGGCGGGTATGTATGAGGAGATGCATGAACGTGGAAGAGGCGAAGAATGTTTGCAAGGACAGAGTGGTGTGGCGCTCTATTCTCTCTGCCTACCCCTGCGGGGAAGCGGCGTGATGGTTAGTTAGTTAGTTAGTTATATCAAACCAATGACTGATGCCTGACGCATAATTCCATGTCATTTGTGATATTGGACGAGAATACAGTATCATGCACTAATCTGGCGACAAGGGAAATGCGAGTATTTCAAATTCTCAACGCGTTTCACTTTGATAAGTTCAAAGTCAATTATCGTCTATGAATATTCATATTTTACATTACAGCGTGTTGCCCAAACTATTATCATAGTAAACAAAATGTTTCAAAACTTTAAAGATATCTCCGGGCAGAGACAAAAAAACGTAGATGAAAAAATGACAGCTGTTACTAGACATGTTCTGAAGCGGCCATTAAGCATTCTTGTATTTTGTGATATAATACCGCTAAATACACATATTATTTTCGATATTTAAGACCAGTGACATGGCCTCACAATTAGGGCCCGCGGTCTTAAAACCAAAAGACAAACAAATTAATTTCATGATTTCATTCGTCTGTCAATATCAATATCTTTTTTTTTTTCATCCTAAAAATTACGAATATTATTATATTTAAAAAAAAAAAATTCTACTAAACAAAATTTTTCTTCGTGGTTTTTGTAGTATGTGAAATAATGCGGCAAAGAATCTTACTTGCATTTATGAAGGTTTCTTCTTACTCATTGAAACCGTAAATATCGATTTTGAAGATTGTTCGAAAAATGATGTTGTGTGCTCTCACTTCTTGCATATATTAATTATTATTTTTAATTTATCAGACAATTTATAAAGCGCCATTTGTGTGAGAAATCACTTTAAAGGTGCTTTACAATATACAGTAATATTAATAATTAAAACAACATTCGTTCCTCACATTAATATATAAAAATATAATTATAATACATGTACAACTCGCCGAATATTAAGTAATGCAGTAATCAAGTACCTAATAATAAAGAAAGAATGATTAATTTTATGTAGCGTATAAAAAACTCAAAAAAATAAGACACCAATGACAAATCGAAGTCCTGTCTATACCAAGAATTTAAAAAAAAAACCTAATCTTGCAAAGCAATTTTGTTTGCGTTTTTAGAAGCATACATAATATTATATTTTTACCCAGTAAAAAAATGTTTTGAGGACGACTAGTTGACTTCACCTGGCGAAGCAGTGACGTGTCATAATAGAGCCCTCAACGAGATATCGGCACTTAATGAAGAATGACGCGGAGAATGGAGATGAGAGGTGTGTGGTGTGAGTGGCGTGTCACTTGGAATTCCAGCACATCCACTATGCCTATGGGTATACCACACTCTACCACTAAACTCTACACTGGACTCTGACAGTGGACCGCGGGCCTGTGATGACATGCACTCTCAACTGACAAGATTTTTAAATATATATATTTTTTAAATGTTTAATGTTTATTGCGTTTGGTATTTCTTGAAGTATACAGGCTTCATAGGTTCAATTCGCAAGTAAAATATTTTTAGACTTCTTACAAACTTATCTTGGACTTGACATTTATTATTCTTTTTATAAAGCTTATCCGCACCCAATGGTGCATAGAGCACTGCATCCTATTGACGCAGGGTTTTCTTGATCGTTACTTATATGAAGGCAGATGATTACTCCTGAGCTCCAGGGACCAGTCCAGGGTAGTATTTAATCAATGAGTATTAACGTAACATTTATGCTAAATTTGATATAATTAAGCATTCTTATTTTCTCAGTTTTACGATGGGGAAGAGCAAGAAGACGCTTTTGAAGAAATCATGTGGGTAGAGCGATCGAGTGGTGAGAATAGCAGAAGACAAGAGCATAACAGATAGCAGACCCTCAGGAAGACATCCACCTCTCAGGAGAAGACATCCACCTCTTAGGAGACTCTGAGAGGATAGAGTCTAACTAAAGCAGAAAAAGAAAATGTTAAGTATACCCATTCATTACTTTTGTACATAGATTGTATCAAAGCGCTCTTAAAGCAGTATTACAAAAATTTGCGCTATTTAAGCGATCCATAATTATTATTATTACCAAATACTTAAAGTTGTCAGGTTAGGAGTCCGAAACAATCGGCGGGTATGTATGAGGAGATGCATGAACGTGGAAGAGGCGAAAAATGTTTGCAAGGACAGAGTGGTGTGGCATTCTATTCTCTCTGCCTACCCCTGAGGGGAAGTGGCGTGATGGTTAGTTAGTTAGTTACATACTTCAGCTTTCTTTTTGTGTGCAGTATTTTTTTCTTCTTTATTTTAAATTTCTTTGCATTATACAACGTTATATAAATACAAATACAACAAAATATATAAAATATAAATACGTAAATAAAAGTTCACACAAAGGCATGGCCTGTGTGTAGGTACACAATATAATTTAGGTCATAGTAAAGGGCAATGGCAAGAATACAACTGATATTATAATAAGTAGAACTAGAATAAAAAAAAAATTAAAAAAAATTAAAAATTAAAAAATAAAATTAAAAAAAATAAAAAAAATAATATAGAATAAAAGTGTTTATATGATGTACAAAAAATACAAAATACTTGCTTAACAGAAAACAAAAATTTGATTAAATTAAAAACTTAAAAAATAAAAAAGATGCAAAAGTAAAAAGTAATTGAACGAAGGCTTCCCTTTTTGACTTCCAAAGTTCTCTGTTGGATGTAGCTCTTTTCCAGTGCAGGCCCGCCACTTTCCTAATGTCTTCGGACCATCTTTTTTCTTCAAATTTTAAAAGTGTGCCTAAATACTTGTTCACAAAATCTGGATTATCTCCAATTACAGGAGTTATTTTCATATTATTTTTAAAAGATGTCTCTAGTGAAGTTCTAGTGATTCAATTACAATATTTCAAAATTGGTTAATATATATAGATCTTCCAAGAATTTCAGTAGTGTAATTGTTAACAATGGGTAGAATTGGTGAATGTTACACTTGTGTAAAATGATCACTTAAAGCAGCCTATGACGGTCGACAGCCCCGTAAATGCCAAGACTTCCATATTCTTCTTCATATTTGATGAGATGTCAAAAAATAACATCTTTTTTCTGTTCTAGTCAAGCACCTTTTTCGACCTTATTTATCTTCCGACATACTTGCCACATGACCTATTCTTATTGTAATTATGTATTATTTGACCTACTTTTATAT
>NW_028281478.1:0-29756 GCF_059751285.1 Brachycentrus maculatus
CAACCACATGTTGGTATAATATTCTTATTCCGATCAAAATATGACTTCTTTTTACCCTAGTTCCTACTTAATACTAGCAGCGCTGATACTGATTGGATCAAAGTAATTGAATTAACTACATCTCATATGTTCTCAAATGCGAGAAGCCTTCAGGACGTAATATTTCATATATTATATCCCCTCAATAGATGTTAAACCAAGTCCTCGATACCTGAACATATCAATTACATATTTCATACGATAACGTTACAATAGTACGATAGCAAAGATTTTTCCAAAGGTAGGCTATAAAGACATTAAAAACATGATCATATTCAGACACTAGATTTTTCACCCGATTAATGATTTATCAATATGTACAAATAATATAAAGTATGTATCGCATTTTATATAAAGAATAAGATAGAGTTCCAAGCATTCCAGGGCTTAGGACCTGGTATTTTGCTGGTTAAAAAAAACCATAGATGCTTCCTCCCAGTTTGGGCAAACAAACGTCAACTATTATTAACAATATTAATATTTACTAAGTAAAAATTTAATTAAAAATAGATAGATTATACCACAAAGTGACTGCCGAATCAATTAATGAAAATATTAACATAGTTTATTATATCGGACATAGGATTATTCACTCGGATGAGATGTCAATTTTCAGTTCGAGCATACCAGAGCTTACGACCCGGCATTTGGCTGGCTTAAGCGATCACTTTATACAATTGTGTAACGCTTAAACCAGCCAAACGACAGGTCGTAAGCCCTGGTATGCTCAGATTTCCTTCATATAAAAAGGGAAAAATGATGCATGTTCAATATCAAATTGAGACAAAAAAAACTAATTTCTTGTTTTAAGACTATCTATTTTTAATAATTTCGTAAAATGATGACAGATTTATATTTTTTTAAATGATGAAAAGTGGAAGTGTATTTTATAAATACTCAGCAAAATTTTATAAATATTTTGTATAGCCTTAACCTTGTATCATTTTGGAGAGCACTCGTGAAATGAAATAAAAGGATAACAAGACAGTAATAAGAATCCCTAACAAATGAGAGGCATTCAAAGTTTTCGTATAAAATTAAAGAATTTTCTGAAACCTTGTGTTTATAATGGCAAAGAATTACAAAAACTCCAAAGAAATTTTCATAATCAGTACCGAGAAATTAGGAAAATATCAAAAGCTTTTGTTTTTTCATTTTCATAGAACTCCGTATTTTAAAATTTTGAGGCACTCTTATTTCAGGATTCCAAATTTTTTTACAGCATGAAACTGACCATTGCATGGGATCTACTTAAGTTACATGATAATATAAATTACTAAAAGAGGTTTGAAAAATTTAGGGTTCAGATTCGTAAACGATTTAAGCTTTTTTACAAAAATCCTTCTTATATTGCATTGCCTTGAATATTAAAATTCCTTGTAGAATTTCCGTCGTCATAAAATAATATTTTTTAATAAGATGTTAAGAATAAATTTTTAGTACCTAAAGAAAATAAATATCACGTTTTCAATTTTTAATTAAATTTTTTGTTACGCAGTACAATGTACAAGTACAGTATAGATACAAATATGAACAAATAATTAGTTGGTTATATCGAAGATTTTGTGCTACCTAACTAAACATCGTGGCATTTCCCCGCAGGGGTGGCAGAGAGGAGAGCTCCCCACCCCAGTCTGTCTATCTTCACCTCTTCTACATTCATCATTTATCTTTATTTCGATTCCTGACAATTGCTGACTATACGAAACTACAAGACCGTTTGTGTTAGAAGGGAGTATTCTTACCATATTGAATATTGAATAATAAAAGGGGCAATTAGTAAAAATGAAAAGAATATGAATTTTGAAAGATTTTCAACAATTAATATTTTCTTAGATTTGCTGGAAGTTTTAGAAACAATAATCTGTTGTAAGTGATGTATTTTTATCTCATATTTTTAGAAATTCATATACATGTAATTCAGATTCCTATCAACAGAGGATATTATGTATTACGTATTTGTATTTAAAATATTTACTACAAACTGTCCGCCTCTGTAGTGTAATGGTTAGCGTGTTTAACTACTGGGCTGGAGGCCCCGGGTTCGATTACCAAGGGTAGGGAGAAAATAAATATAATTGATTTTACACTCTAGTATTATTTAATATTACCCTGGATCGAGATAACAACATCGATTCGATGCAGAGCCCTATGCACTATTGGGTGCGGATAAGGGTAAAAAGAAGAAGAAGAATTTAAATTGTTTTTTACAATATTTACAACAACAAAAAAGTTAATCCCTTTTATGATTTAAAAACAAAGCTGGTTCAACTCAGACATAATATAGCGATTCAATTTATAAATTATTTCAGTTGAAAAGTCGTTTTTAAAATGGAATGACGCACACATACACTGCGGTCGTGTCGAATCACATTGGCCCACGATTCAGCTTTATGATAGAAATAGATTAAAAGTAATAGTAGTCAATATTACAATTTGTTTTTCGAATCACTAACAAAGGATTCACATGTAATTCCAGCAAATACGATTGACCATACACATATTTATTTAATATTACAATATGGGAGATTTATCAGATCGAAACAGAATTAAACTTTTGTGTTGTACAAATAATATATCCATATAACACTAACGAATCTTATTGAAATTAATTACTAACAATTACTAACGTAAATAACCATCATGACATATGGGATCGAAAGCAGTGAGGACACCGTAGTCACAAAAACGCACTAAGAGTGTTAGAAATGAAGACTTTAAAAAGCACATCTGGCACAGAATTAAGAACAACGAGATAAGGGAAATATGCGAGATCGAAGACGTCGTTAGGTGGAGAAGGCAACAAAGGAGACAATGGTATGCGCATGTGAGAAGAATGGAACCATCCAGATTCCCGCACCGTACGGCCAACCCCAAGGGAGACGACTCCCGGGAAATCCACCAAAGAGATGCATCGACAGCTGGGAATCGATATCGCAGGAGGCTTATCCTTTTAAAAACAGGCCAGACGGCCTACACCAAGCAGAAGAAGAAGAAGAAGAAAAAAAAACTAGCGTCCTTTCGGTCTCAATTTCATCAATAGACTGCTTAATTAATTTCCATAATCCCGATAGTTGGCTTTATTTTTAATGCAATTTGTCGGCTATGACAACATTAGCAAACCATCAATTCAATATCAATTTGCTAGGCTAGTTACGGAATATGGCACACGGAGTAAGTGGTTTTTGAACATTAAACAATGCTCTGCCCTGTGCATGGACACTAGCGATAAGTAATATGCCATTTATGAGAAGTAACATTATACCATATTATTTTTCGCTAAGTGTAGCTTGCTTAGCTTCCAACAAAAATAATAGTTTGCATTGTATCGTTAAAAATAATTTTCAAAAAATCTTCGTTACAGTAATTTACTAGTAAGGCTACTTATTATTTTTATGTAATAATTATTATTTTCTTAATACTAATGGATTAAACTTATACGCCTCAAAAACTTTACATATATAAGCTCAGTTTTTTTTTTAAAATCAATAAACTGAGATGTTAAGTTCCCTATGTTAACTATGAAGGTATCTTGTGAAAGTCACTTTACTTATTAAGAAAATAAAATACTGCTCGACACAAAAAGTATATGGTTGACTTACGAGTTGTGTTTTGAAAAAAAAGAGTTACAAATGAGATGAAAAACATTATTTCATTAGCCTAATATTAGAAAAGAGATAAATACGCTAGTTATTTTCCCTTTGAGAAAATTGGTACGGTCAATACAGACTTACAATTTAAAAAAATATCAAATCAAATTTATATTTTATTGTTTATATGAATATTCAAAAAAAATAAAATATTTTGTTTAAATATGAATAAGAGTATTTATTTTCTTCTCACCATAAACTACAAGGACATATTACTCTGAGCACAATGTCTGTTGTAAGACCTTAGTTTTTTCCGTTTCAATATTAAAATGACAAAATAACTTTCAATTGCATTAACATAATTTTTATTGCTAATGCATGAAATTAAATTTAAAAATGAATGTTTAATGTTGAATATATGTATATATATATATATATATATATATATATATATATATATATATATATATATATATATATATATATATATATATATATATATATATATATATATATATATATATATATATATATATATATATATATATATATGTATATATATATATATATATATATATATATATATATATATATATATATATATATATATATATACCTATATATATATATATATATATATATATATATATATATATATATATATATATATATATATATATATATATATATATATATATATATATATGTATATATATATATATATATATATATATATATATATATATATATATATATGTATATATATGTATATATATATATATATATATATATATATATATATATATATATATATATATATATATATATATATATATATATATATATACAGTATCTACTCAATGAATTAGGGCCACCCATTATTTTTATGAATACTCTGAAATCCTTTGGATTATTATATTTATTTTACATAAATACTTTAAGTTTTCTATTGACATCTAATATCATGTATATTACCTTCAATAATATGTAAAATATACCTGGATTATTTAAGCCTTTACAAAATTTTAAACCCTTTTTCTGAGAAAGGTCCCTAATTAGCCCAGGTAGACAGATAGTTGAAAGTTCAAAAAATAGTCCTATCTCATTTATTAGTGAAGTTTCTTGAGTTCTGGTTGTTGTTTTGTTTAGAGAGGTTATATAGTTATCGTGTCTTGTGAAAAAAAATTAATTTTTAATTTTAGTTCGTAAAGTATAAAAAAAATTTGTAAACACAAGTGTTTTTTTTGAAAAGGACAAAATGGGAAAAAGTAAAGACATTTCTGAGGAAAAAAAGTCTAGTGTTATAGTGCTACTGAAATTAGGAATACTATCTAATAGAGAAATTTCAAAAAAAGAAAACGTTTCTCGTCAAACAGTGGACAGAATTTCAAAATCAATAAAAAATCAGTCACCCGCCACCAGCAATCGGCGAAAGAACTGTCGTAGGATTAGAAAAACAACACCGAGGACTGATCGAAAAATCTTTCAAAGTGCCTTAGAAAACCGTAGTGCATCAGCAAAAACATTAAAAATAAAATTGGAAGAAGAGGGTATAAATATATCGGTATCAACACTGAGGCGACGTCTTTACGAAGTAAATCTGAAATGCAGGCGCCCTGTAAAAGTACCAAAATTGACACCACGAATGAAAGCGGATCGATTAAAATGGGCCAGGCTACATCGAAATTACTCGGTAGATGATTGGAAAAAGGTATTTATTTAAATTGAATTTTCAACATATCATTTTAGTAAATAAACTTATATATTTGAATTAAACTTAAATTTTCATTATTTTTCAGGTCATCTTTAGTGATGAGTGCCGGTTAGAAGCCGTGACAGAGAGCCGTCGATTCGTCAGGAAAACACCAATGGAACGTTACAATGAGGCCTGTGCGGTAAAAGTTATCAAACACCCCCCTGCAACAATGATATGGTCATGTATTATTAACAATTTACCTGGGCCGTTGTTTTTCGTGGAAGGAACAATGAACCAAAATTCCTATAATCAGGTCCTCGAACGAATTTCATTGCCCTTCTACCATACACTCGACCCAACAGAAGGTCCATACACCTTGCAGGATGGGGCACCTTGCCACCGGGCTAAATCAATAATAAAAATTTTGTCTAACAAAAATCTGCCTTTGCTCCCCTGGCCTGGAAATTCTCCGGACCTTAATCCTATAGAAAACGTATGGAGCATGTTAAAAAATAAGGTATACTCATTTCCAAATCTGACAGTAGACTGTCTAAAAAAAAATATTCAAAAAATTTGATCAGAAGACGAAGAAATAAAAAACATGATAAAACAGTGCATTTTAAGTATGCCAAAAAGAATTGAGGCAGTTATTTCTGCCAAAGATGGAAATACTAAATACTAACTATATTTATATGAAAATATATGCATAATTTAAGCGTAATAAAGTGTTCATGTGTAAATAAAATTCAATGTTGTTTTATTCAAGGTTTTCTCTGAGTTATTCCTGTTTGAATTGAGAAATTGCGCGAAATTCTGCGTGGCCCTAATTCATTGAGTAGATACTGTATATATATATATATATATATATATATATATATATATATATATATGTATATATATATACACGATTACGTACTTTATTCTTCGTAAAACAGAAAAGTTTTGAAATTGATGTCGAAATATAATAACGCTCTTATAATAAAAATCTCGGAGCTTATTTAAAACAAAATTTAACAAGCTTACAAAATCGATTTAAGTCCAGATCCGCGACTCCGTAAACACTAGTAAACTACAAGTACGCTAAAAGTTTGCAGTTTTAACTAAACCATAAACTACAAGGACATATTACTCTGAGCACAATGTCTGTTGTAAGACCTTAGTTTTTTCCGTTTCAATATTAAAATGACAAAATAACTTTCAATTGCATTAACATAATTTTTATTGCTAATGCATGAAATTAAATTTAAAAATGAATGTTTAATGTTGAATATATGTATATATATATATATATATATATATATATATATATATATATATATATATATATATATATATATATATATATATATATATATATATATATATATATATATATATATATATATATATATATATATATATATATATATATATATATATATATATATATATATATATATATATATATATATATATATGTATATATATATAAATATATATATATATATATATATATATATATATATATATATATATATATATATACCTATATATATATATATATATATATATATATATATATATATATATATATATATATATATATATATATGTATATGTATATATATATATATATATATATATATATATATATATATATGTATATATATGTATATATATATATATATATATATATATATATATATGTATATATATATACACGATTACGTACTTTATTCTTCGTAAAACAGAAAAGTTTTGAAATTGATGTCGAAATATAATAACGCTCTTATAATAAAAATCTCGGAGCTTATTTAAAACAAAATTTAACAAGCTTACAAAATCGATTTAAGTCCAGATCCGCGACTCCGTAAACACTAGTAAACTACAAGTACGCTAAAAGTTTGCAGTTTTTAAAACGAAAATAAACTTTAATATGATATGCTTAAGGTAGGGTTGCCATACCTCATCGTGACGTTGATGTTGCCAAATTATTTTCAGTATTTCGCTCAATTTTCAGAGACTAAATTATGGAGATTTTAAGCTCGAATTTGTTTTCAAGACTACAAAAGTCCAAATATATAAAGATGAAGCGCTCTCATTAGACCACTTTTGAGTTTATTAATGTAAACATGAATAGTTTTGAGAAGTCCAGATTTTATTTTCAACAAGAGAAAATACAAACACCGTTTTTAAAGAATATCTGTTGTTCTCAAAACTTGTCGTGTTTACATTTAAAAACCCAAATACGGTTTTTTGCAAGTGTGTTTTTGAATTAACATCATCGTGTTATTCCGCAAAGTTAATACTAAATCAATAAATGATATCCTAAAATTCTCGTCCACGTGGCGCTACGGGGAAAAACATTTCACGCTCCAATGTTTTTAGATTCATACGTCATTTTGGAAATTAATCTCACAGAACGTCAATATTTTCTGGTACATCGAGTCTACGAGTATTTTTTATTGCCGCTGTTTGATTTTTTCCCCCGAGGACATAAAACTTCCAAAGTAAAATGATAACAATTTACTGTCAAGAGCAATGATTAGCAATTCTGTTTACTCCCTTATCGAAAACTTTTTATTCCCCTCGCTTCGAGGTCGCTTACCATTGTGTTCAAGGGAGACTTACCCTACTCGTTACGCAATTATGTAAATGAACAATCTTGAAAACAAAACTTTAAAGGAAAAACTTTGTACTAGAACCGAATAAATATATTAAAAAGTGAAATATTTCTCATTATATATATATATATATATATTTATTTATCATATCATATCTATTTATCATATCTGTCTACGAATAATGATAACATATTACAAAATTTGAGTTTAATCTGTATTTAATTTTTATAATTCCGAAATTCTACGACAAGGAATGTACAAAGTGAAATGCGTCATAAAATAAATATACTCCACGAATTTTCAACGAATAATTTATTTGACATCCACCTACATTTAAACTGTAAAAAAAAATATATATATATATATTTTGGGTAATTATTGTCATGCTGCTTTTCAAATACACGCATAAACAAAACTAAGTGAATAAAGTTTAGTTATTGGCATATATTATGTTTATCTGTGTCGTGTTTGCTCATTTTTTTGTTATTTTCGAGTTTATAATTGTTTTTTGGTTCCCTAATATACAAATATACCCCATATTTACCATAAATGGTGTGGCAAAAATCTTATAAGAAATTCTTTTAATACTAAAAATAATAATAATATAAAATTCAAATAAAGAAAATAAACG
Source organism: Brachycentrus maculatus (assembly GCF_059751285.1). NCBI lineage: Eukaryota > Metazoa > Arthropoda > Insecta > Trichoptera > Brachycentridae > Brachycentrus > Brachycentrus maculatus. Next base: position 8,560 of record NW_028281478.1, read on the forward strand.
AGATTTTGCAAAGCATATCGATATCGTAATACCATTTTTTTGTATTATATTAAAAAAAAAACTTTTGTATTCTTTTTATGTAAGGTGTAAAAATCGAAATATCGTGTTAACAGTTGAATGATTTATTTTCCATCAATCACGTCTGTGCGACTATGACAGGAACCTGTTGTGTGAAAATATGTAATAAAAATTATTTCCAAAGTTCGACGTAGCGTGAAATTTTCACTCACTACGCCTACGAGTACTTCGAGAGCTTTCTACATGGAATGCGAGACAGGGATTTTTCATAAAGCTTTAAGTAGGTATCAAGTACCAAATATGAAAAGCATTTTCGAGATATATTTTGTAAAACAAATTTTCATTCAAATTACGTCTTCCACATGAAAATATACTGCGACTGTTATAAAACTTATAGTACCTTTTTTAATGTTTTTTTTAAGCAAATATGTTTTTATTTGTTTTTTTTTACCAGAAGCACTGCTATATTTTTTTCCACAATTTGTTTCTTTTCAATTTACGAACTTTTATAGATCAATGCCGTTAATTGCTAAAAACAAGTATTTGGCATCATTTTTAAATGTCACATATAATAAATATTATCATAAATTAATTAAAATGCATACTTCAATACATAATAACTTGGATTAGTACCGGTAACAGACAATTAGATGAATGAAATTTTAGTTTGAATTGCTACATAATAAAGGGACTGACTAAATGCATTCTCAAATATACATATTATATACAAAGAAATCAGGGTGAATTATTTATTTTCATTAACTGATTCGGCAGTCACTTTGTGGTAAAATCAATCTATTTTAAATTTTTGGTGTTTGAAAATGATGCGTAATGCATCAAAACATACTTCACAATAGATTTTAAGAAATAGTGATATTTACTGAATAAAACATATTAAAAATTAATTATTTATGTTAAAAAATGGTTTTGAAACACTCTACTATGATATCGTTGGAGAAAAGAGGATTTAATCGGGAATAAGGTTCCGTAATTTTAAGTCCACATCTAATAATAACAAAACCCTTATCTGCACCCCAATGGTGCATAGGGCACTGCGTCATATAAACGCAGTGTTATCTTGATCGTTTACACATGAAGGAAAGGTGATCAGCCCTCCGCTTCAAGTACCAGTCCAGGGTAGTATTAAATAAATATAACAGTGAAAAAATCACTTATATTTATTTTGCCCCCCTTGGGTATCGAATTCGGGAACTCCAGAACGGTAGCCGAGCGTGCTGACCATTACACTACGGAGGGGGATAAAATCATACATCTAAGATAAACTTTTCAAATGCACGATTTAAAAAGTTAACATGAATCAAAATATAATGTAACCATGAGAGTTATTTCAAATGTGACTCACATGCGAATGTAGCACACAGAGGGTAACCAAAACTGCAATAGTTGTAACCAACGCCACACAAAGAGCTGACACAAATAGCGCGTGTTTCAGCCGAACGCAGTAGCGGCGATATAACGCCTCCAACTCCATGCCATCCTCCTCTTCTGTAAAAAAATAATATATGACATTTGATATATAATTTATTATGATCATCCCTTTTTTCAAATTATCGACCATTATTAAACATCCATATTGGATTCATTTTTGAAAGACAAATACATATATCGTAGTCGTACAGGAGAAAGTGACCAACTACCAAAACGTAAAATGTTCAAGAGGGCCATTTAAGTCACTTTTGCTTGGCAAGAAAATAAACATCAATGCAGTTAGTCATTTTTACCAGGTCAATATATTATACTTACAAGTTTAAAATCCTTTGGGACCTTTTCAGGGAAATATTAAGCTAGTAAGATATCAAATAGTCAATGATTACGGTTTTGTAAAAGAATGCTCTTTCTCCTGTATGACTAAGATATGCATTATTATTGAATTCCTTTCGCAAGTTAGTTGCAATTATGAATTTTGGTTGACGGTAGTGCCCTCAGTTGAGAATTTGTAAAGTATCAAACGGATCGAATTGTAAATGTTATACAAGTGCATAAAGTGTACACTTAAGCCAGCCAAATGCCGGGCTATAAGGATGCTCAGACTTCCACTAAAATAAATAAATGCATCATCTGAAGTTTAGACACCTTAAAATATATTTACAACATTTTGAGTGTGTCCAAATATTGTTCACATCTCACCAATCTCTAATAAAGTTCTAGTGATTCAAGAATGATGTTTCAAAATTGGTTCATATATAGAACTTCCAAGAATTTGAGAAGTGTGGTTGTCAATAATGGGTAGAATTGGTGAATGTTGCACGTGTGTAAAGTGATCACTTAAACCAGCCTATGACGGTCGTCAGCCCCGTAAATGCCCAGACTTCCATATTCTTCTTCATCTTTGATGAGATGTCAAAAAATAACCTTAAAATATATTGATACATCATCCATAGGGCGAATTATGTATAAATAAAAATAATAAATTTATATTTTTAAAAACATTTTACTTTTGGATAAATATTAGAGGTAATTTGTCCACCTACGCAGTGTAGTGGTGAACATATTTCAAGATATTGATGCATCGCTACCATACAGTGCCATATGCACCATGTAGTACGGATAAGGGTTAAAAGAAAAAAGTTTTTTCAACTTATTCAAGTTCATACGAATGAAGTTACGCAACCCCAAGCGCCCTTTTACATCCTTTCAAACATATTCCACTTTTATACTAATATCAAAGAATCTGCAGATCAAGACTTTTCACTCTACCTTGATGTGATCGCCGATCAAGTTTACACCACATCGATCCGAAGTGGGTTCCTATGAACCTCTCGGGTACGGATAGGACCAGATGATATCGCTCATTCCTTTCAAGAACGTCATAAATCAAAATACTTGATTTTTCAGGAGAACGTTTTTAAAGTTTAAAAATATAACGCAACGTATTAAAAATAAATATCAAGCCACTTCTTGAACTTTTTACTGTGCAACGCATATTTTTAGGTAAAACCTGAAGGTTTTTTCTCCATTTAAAAAATATTTAATATCTTTAAAAAAATTATTAAACGACACCTTTTCATCAAAAAGCAAAAACAAAACTTTCTGCCCTATAGCGGGTAAATATTAAGTTAAAAATATGCCGCTTTCGCCGAGATATAATACATTATCTGGGCATTCCGAAAACATGCACAACTGAAAATTGTCGATTTTTGATTTATGACGTTCTTGAAAGGAGTGAGCGATATGTATTTGTAAATGTATGCATCGAAGAAGTTATTGCCAAGAATAATAATCTTTGAACTAACTCAAATATTCAGTGATTAATGGAACGGCAATAATATTACAATTAAGAAGCAGATTTTTCATCACGTTACTAGACGTAGCGTTAACGTAAAATGAAACACGACCATGTTAACATAATATTTACACGAAAAATCCCTCGATAATCGGTATCTCTGATCTTCGAGAAATTCATCGGATGATGAAAAATAAATATTTTTACACTATTTCTATACCTGCGATTGTGTTTATAAAAATCTTATAAAAATAATTATCTTTATAAAACGCATAAATGTTAACAAATAATTTGTATCAATGTATAATATCGTAGTCGTACAGGAGAAAGTGACCAACTAACAAAACGTAAAATGTTCAGGAGGGGCCATTTAAGTCACTTTGGCTTGGCAAGAAAATAAACATCAATGTAGCTAGTCATTTTTAACAAGTCAATATATTATACTTTCAAGTTAAAAATCCTTAGGGATGTTTTTCAGGGCGATATTAAGCAAGTAAGATATCAAATAGTCAATGATCACGTTTTTGTAAAAAAATTCACTTGGTCACTTTCTCCTGTATGACTACGATATGTACATAACAGTGTTATCTATAATCTTAAACCTATGTGAATAAGTGAGGTATAGGAAATTAGTTCATAAATACGAGTTTGTCAAATAACACACTTTAATAATTTTTTTACAATTTCATCAGAGAACAAAGCGATGGTGAAATTCAAAAAGAGTTCTAGACTTCGATTATATTTAACAAATTAACAAGGAACAATTGTTATATTTCTTACCAATCTACTGTTATTACTGCCTGCTATAATTATGTTTATAAAACGCATAAGTATTTACAAATAATTTGTTTCATTGTATAATATGTACCTACATAACAGTGTGATCTATAAAACTTAAACCTATGTGAATAAGCGAGGTGTAGGCAAATTATTCATAAGTACGAGTATGTCAAATAACATACGTTAATATTTTTTTACAATTTCATCAGAGAACAAAGCGATGATGAAATTCAAAAAGAACGCTAAGCTTTGATTTTATTTAACAAAGAACAATTGTTATATTTCTTACCAATCTACTGTTATTACTGCCTGCTTCTTTAAGCTTAATTTAAATATTCACACATCTCAGAACTCGTAAGAAAACTTCAATGATTGAAGTATTCAGAAAGAATGACGTTCCAGCATTGCTTAGATTAGTAAGGGAAATTCATGAAATGACACCGGCGAATGGTGTCTCAGACCACTGATATTTTGAAACAATCAACGGAAGATAGGCAGCTCTTCGATCACCAACTACATTAGCAAACATTGTCGCAATACAAATTCCGGTGACAGGACCTTCACCATTACAGACTCTGCTGCGTAGAACAACTATCCCCGAATATGAGATCTATCCAGAATTCTAACGAGTTTTAATCTAAAATCAAGGCCCACCTCTTCCGGATCTCGTATCCATCAATATTGATAGTAAAAGTAAATAGGAAAATTTAGATTTGATCTGGTTACTACAGATTGCGTAACTATCTATTCGTAAATATCTAACTGTAAAAATGCAATAACTTAGTTAGTTAATTGTAAATCGAAGTGATTTTTCACGAAAACTGCGGTATATAAATGGGCATCATTATTATTATTTTACTGTGAAATAATATGCTTCATCTTACGTAATAATTAATTGGTGTTTAATACAAATAAATATTATTGTGCAATCAAATATATTTTCAACATTTTCCATAGAACCTTTATAAATATACTCGTAAACATGGATTTAAAATATGATATTCTACATACGTGATATTCCCAAGGCTCGGCACTCTGATAATACCAATCAACACTGATCGAATCCACGTATGATCTAGTAATCTCTGGATTGCAATGAATTCCCTCATTCCGATGCATTGGAATAATCAAAATAATCCAAGTCTGCGTTCAGTCTTACTAATTAAATTCTTCGTAAAATGAATAAACAGAACTACTTTAGTAGGTTTTATAAAATACTAAAATACAACAATTTATGATTAATATATTTTATTTTGAACCTTCTGTTCGGACTCGCAGAAGTGAGCGATGTTTCGCAACTGACGTACTGCGTTGCTGGCATTTGAAGTTATTATATTATTGCACCATTATTTCACAATAATATATTTTATATCGTAACATTTATTTATACTCGGTGAAGACCAAATGCCGCCTATACAATGCCTGCATTGCTCCTGTTCTCTTATACGGCTGTGAAACATGGCACCTTACAAGGGCCCAGAGCAGCCGTGCACTAAGCTTTGAGAATATGTGTTTTTCGGAGAATTTTAGGCGTGCGGTGGTTTGACTTTGTGAGAAATGAAGAGATAAGGCGTAGGACGCAGCAAATCTTGGTCACAACTGTCGTCAAGAAAAGGCGATGCAGTTGGCTTGGCCATGTACTCCGCATGCCTTCCGAGAGCCTTAATCAAGTTTGCCTCTTTTACAAGGTATCAGGTTCGCGCCGCCCAGGACGACCACTACTGATGACAATTCATCGGCAGTTCTCGTCAGAACTTCGGGACGCGGATCTGACTTAGGAGGATGCAAGGGAGCTGGCAGCCGACAGAAAAGCCTGGAGACAATTTGTGGACTCCATATGCTCTACCTAGGGTGCGGATATGGTTTGTTATAACATTTATATATATATATATATATATATATATATATATATATATATATATATATATATATATATATATATATATATATATATATATATATATACATAAATATATAAATATATATATATATACATAAATATATAAATATATATATATATATAAATATATATATATATATATATACATAAATATATAAATATATATATATATATATATATATATATATATATATATATATATATATTTATATATATATATATATATATATATATATATATATATATAAATAAATATATATATATATATATATATATATATATATATATATATATATATATATATATATATATATATATATATATATATATATATATATATATATATATATATATATATATATATATATATATATATTTATATATATATATTATATATATATATATATATATATATATATATATATATATATATATATATTTATATATATATATATATATATATATATATATATATATATATATATATATATATATATATATATATATATATATATATATATATATATATATATATATATATATATATATATATATATATATATATATATATATATATATATATATATATATATATATATATATATATATATATATATATATTTATATATATATATATATTTACATTTTTTTTTATCGCATTGTACTTAAGATTTTGTAGTATTTTATTCTCGATTTTCATCGGCACCGAATCGATTTGTTTTATTTATTTCTAGCTCGATCATTATTATTTTGTTAAGTATTGGTAATATTAATAAAATATTTTAGGAAATTAATCTCTTATATTCATGTTTACCGGCTTAAAAATCGAATCCGGGACATCTCAGTAGCCAAACGTACTAACCACTAAATATTGGAGACAGTCTCTTCTACATTCATGCATCTCCTCATACATACCCGCAGATTACTTCGACTCCTGACCCGGCCGCTTTGACAAAGTATTTGACAAACCTGATTGGGCCAAATATTGTTCGATCTTTCTCTGCTTCTTTTTTCATTTGCCACTACTCTTGCCTTATATGTTTAACTGTTCTTTCCTCACTCATACGTTCCACATGTCCAAACCATCTCAGCCTTGCACACCACACACCACACACAACACACCATTGCATTCTTTCCGTATTTCACCATTCGAACATCTATCATACATCGTTTTGCCGCACATTCGTCTGAGGGATCGCATTTTGACTGCATTGAGTCTGCTTTCATCAATTATGATTATTAACATTAAAATATCGAGCTTTTTCCTCAAGTTTACACAAGTGTGCAGTGGGATTATTTATGTCATAAACTTCGAGCGCCTAAAACTAACGATTTAATATAAACTTGGGGCGTTTGAACTTGTATACCTACTTTTATACATACATACAGTATAAAGTGCAACTGAATATTGGGATCGATGCCAAGATAAGAGGAACCTTGACAGTGCGTATCGCTGTCCATCTTAAGTGTATAAATAAAGTAATAAAGGTCGATACAAATTATTGCTTTGCTGATTGCGAACGGATACAAAATTGTTAGTTTTCGTCCGCCTCCGTAGTGTAATGGTCAGCACGCTCGGCAACCGTTCTGGAGGTCCCAGGTTCGATTCCCAGGGGGGGTCAAATAAATATAAGTGATTTTTACACTGTACTATTTATTCAATATAACCCTGGACTGGTACCTGCAGCGGAGGGCTGATCACCTTTCCTTCTTATGTAAACGATCAAGATAACACTGCGTTTATATGACGCAGTGCCCTATGCACTATTGGGGTGCAGATAAGGGTTTTATTATTATTTTTTATATGTTTCAATAGAAAATTATAATGGTTTAAACTTTATTTATACAAACTTACGACAATTTTTATTTTTAAAGAGGAATATTCATCCCACGATATACACAAATATTTTATTTTTTTACATTTAGTCTGTGGCTTGTTTTTAGAAAATTTATGTCAGTGGTTTTATATCACACATTTGTTTATTTCATTAACAAATAAGATAAAATTCAAATTTAGCCCTTCCCATTTTCGTCGTCTGTAGCATTAACACAGATTCGAGATGTCTACGGGATTCATTCTTACTATCAAAATTTTAGGAATGAAAATGATTTTACTAATAATATAAGTAAGGTTCATTCTTATTATTAATACGTAAATATCGTCGATATTTTTTGTCGTCTGAGTTATATCGTCGATATTTTTTGTCGTCTAATTTATACTTTCACGATTGAGTCATGATTATTTATTGGAAAAAATAAAAACATATTCTTCTGATTTTTTAAGCACCCAATGGGGCAAAGCTCAAAGACCAAGAATAATATGGTAGTCTGGGTATTAACAGGGCTTACCACATTTCATGGGCTGGTTGAAAGTGATCACTTTGTACACGCGTAGTATTCACCATCCTACCATGATTGACAACCACACTACTCAGATCATCTAATTAACAATTCAATAATAAATACAAATTTACCGAAAATAAATTTAAATATACACATTGAAATTAAAAATTTCATACGAAATTTCACAGATAGAGTAATTTAAGATATATCAAATAGTAAAACAATAGCAATACAGATTCAATTTTTAAACCAATCCGCAAAAACACTTAAAACCGTCCCCTGAAATCTGAATGAATTAAAACATGAAAATACTTGAAACATGAAAAGTCACTTTATCATTCTGTGCTTAGTCCGGTAGAATACACCACGTTTCACGCACAGTTCGTGAAACGTTAGGGGATAATTCCTCACGTTGATAAAAAAAAGTATTAGCACTGAAATTTCACATTGTTTTATTCAGTAAATCCAGCAGTTTTGATGAAAATGTACTTTTCTCAAATTTAAGAAAGGGAATTAATTGACTTATAATAAATCATCAAAATTATATAAATTGGTGTGTTAGTAAACATGAAACTTAATCAAGTTTTCCGGTGGGTGTCTGAATTGATTACATCGCAAGTTTATTGTGTTCCGATTTTCATTTACAATTGAATTACAGCCCTATTCGTATCGTCTGCCAGCGCCGTAAGTGAAAAATTACTCCGATCAAATATTGAACGTTTGCTTCTTTTTGATCTAATACTTTGTGTATAATTCGATTCATTAATCAAAACTTTCCGTCTTTTGTTACATTTTATGATTTAATTATTTTGTTCAGCATACGTCAGGGTGTTACTAAAAATAAATTAATTCAAATTGAAACATTTGTGTGATGATTTTAACAATCCGAATTTATTCGAAATAGTCCAATATGTATTCATAATAATGATTATTGTCTTGTTTATCCAACAAGTCACGTTGTTGTAAAATCTCTTGTATAATTTTTTTATTTAAGTTTTACTTAATAAATACCACTATTTCTTCAAATCTACTGTGACACGTGTTTCGAAGCATTCCGATTACGGTGTTTGAAAATGATGCGGAATGCAACAAAACACGTGTCACAAGAAATTTTGAGAAATAGTGGTATTTTCTAAGTAAAACCTGAATTAACAATTGTTTGATTTTAAGGTATCCAAATAAAAACATATTAATAATATAATAGAGTTGAGTGTACTGTATATATATATATATATATACAAATATATATATATATATATATATATATATATATATATATATATATATATATATATATATATATATATATATATATATATATATATATAAATATATAATATATATATATATATATATATATATATATATATTTATATATATATATATATATATATATATATATATATATATATATATATATATATATATATATATATGTATATATATATATATATATATATATACATATATATAAATAAAAATATATATATATATATATATATATATATACATATATATATGAATTCGTACACATATATACAAATATATATGTATAATATCCAGGTTGACACATCTGACTATCCAGATAGAAAATCTCACGTTTACACATTTTATTATGCCATCATATGGAGCGTTAAATCCACGTGTAGAAAAAAATGTGGCAGAAAGAAGCTGATTTAAATGCACAGATATTATACAAAAATATCACATATATATAATTTACATTCACAAAGTGGATGAAAATATAAAGGAAGCAATATGCAGGATATATTATGATAATAACATGATGAGATGATGACTTCCTTTGATCATCTCAAATTTTACTCGCTCGTTGTTATACCGTAATGGATTAATAAAATTTATTTAACACACATATAAATTATAATAAAATATGTGTTTCTTATTATGTAGTTAAACAACAACTTTAATTTTTTTGTTTCTTATACAGAAAGACACATTTATACTAACTAACTAACCATCACGCCACTTCTCCGCATGGGTAATCAGAGAGAATAGAACGCCACTCCACATACATGCTTCTTCTGATCTCCTCATACATACCTGCCGATTATTCCAACTTCTGAGCAACTATTTGACATAACTGTAATTGAAATAGCTGGAAGCATGGTACAGGTAAACCTGACATACCTGTACCATGCTTTCAAGTATTTGTCATACCTGATCGTGCCAATTTTTCTTCTGTCTTCCTCTATTTCTTTTTCCAATTACATTCACCTCTTTTTTTTAATTACCGTATTTTCCTCATTCATACGTTCCACATGTCCAAACCATCTCAACACACCTTTATTAATTTTATTGATAATACTTAACACACACCATTCTTAATTTTATCGATAAGTCACTTATATTTTGATCTTCAATGCAGCAATTCACACACACTTTATGTAAACCGACAGATATATGGTACATATTTTCATAACTTAATATCGCAGATATTTTACGTTGATGGGTCACTCAAGAGATGAAATCAAAAGTGAATTAATGTAGGTACTTTCAAAATGAAAATGAATTCATCTTAGTAGGTGGCAACTTGCGTAATGTTACAACACGAATACGCGAATACGCAGCTAATATGAGTGACATTAAGCGTTGTAAATGAAATTATAGTCACCAGATTTGTCCCGAGATGTGTAATGTATAAGTGTGACAACACCTGTCTTGTGCTTTCTCTGCCTTTGCTATTGCCTGGTGAGAGTAATTAATCAAAGTGATAAAGTAAGTAGGTAACCGCTCTTCGAATGGGTGATTTAATTTTCTGTTTATCATAATATGAAAGCGTACGAGAATCATAATTTAGTCAACTGAATTTTAACATCATGTCTGGAAGACATACTGAGGACCCTAAGGCAAAACATCGCAAATACAAAATTTACGAAAATCTTTATTATTTATCGATTTGGCGTTTTATTTGTAGCACTCCATTTTAATTTACACATTAAATGTTAAAATCAATTGGATATTAGTTTAAAAATGCCATAACAAGGCGAAACAATTGAAGCATTTTTTTGTGTTTTTTTAAGCGGATATAATCCAGATTTGTGAGCAAGTTTTTAATCACACTTAAAATGTCGTAAATAATATTTTTTCATATTATTTTTTGACATCTCATCAAAGATGAAGAAGAATATGGAAGTCTGGGCATTTACGGGGCTGACGACCGTCATAGGCTGGTTTAAGTGATCGCTTTACACACGTGTAACATTCACCAATTCAACCCATTACTGACAACCACACTACTCAAATTCTTGGAAGTTCTATATATATGTATATATGAACCAATTTTGAAACATTGTTTTTGAATCACTAGAACTTCACTAGAGACCTCTATTGGTGAGATGAAAAGAAGCTTTTTTACTGAGCAGAAACTCTTATATTAGTATGTGAGGTCCGAATCCTGGATTATAATCACACACATGGGAAACGCCAGAAAATATCATTTTCATTTTTATTATTTAAGCTTATAATTTCACGAGATAATTTATTTACAACATTTTGAGTGTGTCCAAATACTTGTTCACAAATCTGGATTATCTCCAATTACAGGAGTTATTAATGATAAATAACTCTTATAATCGGAGATAATCCTGATTTAAATTATTTTTATTGATTTAAAGTATTTGGACACACATAAAATGTTGTAAATAATATTTTTTCAATTATCATCAAAACTGTTGGTTGAGCGCCAGGTGCACTGAAAAACAAAGCAGTAAAATATTATTTTAATCGTGTTTACGATGGCACTGTTATCCCTGTTAAAATAATAAAATCATAAAAAAAAATCAAATAAATAGGATGCATTGATGATTTGATACTAAAATGTTGTAATATAAATTTCAATATTTTAATTAAAAATTTTAAGTAATACGAGACATTTTAATATATTTGAAAATACTTTCTTTTAAATTATCTTAGAACAACGTTTTCACAAAATCCTGTGATTCATCAAATGTACGTTTATTTTATTATATTTAACCGCTAAGTTATTAAACCATGTATACGTTATAATATAATGTATAAAATAAGTTTATTTTGGATACTTAACAAAGAAAAAGCATAATAAAGGCCTTAATTTTCAATCACATTTTTAAAATTCAACTGATAATGTTGATACCAGAAAATTTCAAAATTCTAATGAAGCTTGCGCCTTTTTTTAGTTGATGAAATAAATTATACAAAACAATTATTACTTATAGCAACCACACATGCAGTATTTGTCATGTTTCGTAATTTTATTGTTGAATAAAGCTTTCAAACTTGCACATTTTAAATGCCAAAATATGTTCTGTCCAACGTTCTGTATTCATACAATAGTAATAACATTTCATACCTCATTACGTAGTCAAATTTAAGTTAAGCAAAAAGATTATATTTATGTATATATATATATATATATATATATATATATATATATATATATATATATATATATATATATTTATTTAAATATATATATATATATATATATATATATATATATATATATATATATATATATATATATATATATATATATATATATATATATATATAATATATATATATATATATATATATATATATATAAATATATATATATATATATATATATATATATATATATATATATATATATATATATATATATATATATATATATATATATATATACATATATGAATATATATAGATTTTAATTTTCCAAAAAAAATTATGTTATTCTTTATTCTTGCAAAACTTCATATTTTAGATTGAAATAGTTCCCTAAAAATAATGGAGTGTTTATCTTAACACGAGTCGAGTTGTGAATCTAAACTCAAGTTACCGAGACATACTTTAAAATATGTACTCATGAATTAAAATATTTTTTGCATAATAAAATAACAAGAATATATCTTTGCTAAACAACTCTTTCGTTCTGATTTTATTAAAGTGTTTATTTTTCAATAAACAAAACACCGCTAATGTGATATTTTTGATATTGATCAAGGTTATTATTTCCTCAACCCATTTTCATAATAATTTGATGTTTTGAATATTAGCAATTTTCATAATTATTAGAAATTATGAACTAATGAAATTATGAAATTGCGTTCAATACACGATTAATGTAGCGATTTTTTAGTTATTTTATAATTTGTTCTATATCAAAGCTTATTTAATGAGTTTCATCTTATTTTGCACAATACCTACCATACATAAGATAAACATATAAAATTCAAGAGCTAATCATGAAATATGAATAGTTAATTTACATTAACACATAATTTAAACGCCGACTTCTATTCGTTTAATATAAAACCTACCTGTGATTTATTGTGGAAATACCCAAATAATTTTATTTATTGTAAAACAGCCACAGCTCTAATGTAATTTTAGTGAATACAAATATAAGAGTACAATAATAGACCGGGAATTACGATCTAACCGGCTGTTAATGTCTGTAATCCTTGGAGACCGCTTTTCTAAATTAAAATGGTTCCAACAAAAACAAAAAATAAATAATATCGTTTATACGAGTGAGTCATAATATAAGTATAAAGAAGCATTTCATAAACGATGATATGTAGATATTTTTTAAAATATGAATTCAAACGTTTCAATTAATCAATGATATATTTTAGAAGGGTTGTTTATAATGAGAATGTAGAAGTCTGGAGATCTGGCATTGGAAGATTTACTTGGTTAAAAAAGCTATTTTCATTTATATTCAAAGCATTTACTTTGTGGTCAAACATTTTAATTGATATTAGTAATGTTAGTAAATAACCACTCACCGACTACTTCTGTCTACCGGTTTCGAGACGTACCCGTCTCTTCGTCAGGACATACACTACAATTTAACAATCATGCGAACAACACTACACCACACCCACTTAGTACTATTCACATACACTATCACTACACATGCAAAACATGCAGAGCGAGTTGTTAGTCCCACCATGCTTTTGGGAAACTAAATAATAAAGTGATTATTAATTAGTTTCCCTTTATTATTTAGTTTCCCAAAAGCATGGTGGGACTAACAACTCGCTCTGCATGTTTTGCATGTGTAGTGATAGTGTATGTGAATAGTACTAAGTGGGTGTGGTGTAGTGTTGTTCGCATGATTGTTAAATTGTAGTGTATGTCCTGACGAAGAGACGGGTACGTCTCGAAACCGGTAGACAGAAGTAGTCGGTGAGTGGTTATTTACTAACATTACTAATATCAATTAAGCTATTTTCAATTAAAACATATTTTCAATCGTCACAGGTAAAATACAGGTGTTATTATCTGTGACAATGCAAGGTTGTGTAAAAATTACAAAGCAATCGGCGAATTATTTTAGGAGATTTAAGATTTTGAGCACACGAACACTTTTATTTATAAAGATACTTGCGTCGTTATTTATGTCATTTTTTATAACTGATTTTGTTGAAGGAACAAGTGGAAAATGGTGGAATATAAAATAATGTAACATTAATGATTATGTTAATGTGTGCACCACGTTCTTTGTTTTGCCAGCTTCTGTGTATTTTTAAGGTTTTCAAGGCAAGTGCATGGGATATATCGTAGTCATACAGGAGAAAGTGACCAAGTGCATCTGTTTACAAAAACATGATCATTGACTTTTTGATATCCTACTAGCTTAATATTGCCCTGAAAAAGTCCCAAAAGATTTTAAACTTGGAAGTATAATATATTGACCTGTTAAAAATGACTAACTGCATTGATGTTTATTTTCTTGCCAAGCAAAAGTGACTTAAATGACCCTCCTAAACATTTTACGTTTTGTCAGTTGGTCACTTTCTCTTGTACGACTACGGTATATGTAATTGCCTAAAAGAAAAAACATAGATTTTCCAAGTCCAAGTATTCGATTCCAAGTCCATCGATTGTTTTGATCACACAAAAACATGTATTTTTAAAAATAACTCTATTATAGCGGCACCTATCAGCTCAATAAATGCAAGAACCAATATAAGAGCAATCTAACGTATCACCAAAATTTGGTGTCATTTTATTAGTTCCAGAGAAATAACGTTTTTTATATTTCGACTAAAGCGCTACTGGATCCAAATTTACAGAAACCAGCTTACAATCAAGACAAACAAATACCCAAAATCTGGATTCAATTTGACATGTAGTTTCCGGGATTATAGGTATCAAGCACATGTAACAACGTTTTTATATATAAAGATAGGATAAATTATAATATTTACGATGGTTTGCTTAGATGAAGCTAAAATCCAAAATTGTTATTTTGAATCCAATTTGTAATATCGGTATTTGAATACTGCTGTACCGAAATAACATCCATGAATATTAGTCAAGGCAAGTCTCGAATAAAAATATTTATGTCGTAATTGGTCCATATAAAACTGTCGGCTGATCGAGTGATAAATGTTATTATGGGTGTAAGGAGTCAGTTGATAAAAGATTGAGCACATCCGTAGAGAGCAGATTTAGAAAAAAATATTATACGAAACGATTTGTAAGTATACCATTCCTACACACATTTATATGTTCGTGCATACACGCATTTACACTCTATAATCACCAATGGAAGATGCATTTAAGAGTTTTAATTTTTAATCGGTCATTATGTTTGTCTTTCACGTAATATTACATAAATCTGCCTTATTCATCTGTCTATCCAATTGAACATTTGAATTTTGAGTTTAAAAATCTGTCAACACTTTTTTTATGATTTTCATTAAAATATGTATTATGAGTTTTTATAAGTTTATTTAAATTAATAATAATAATAATAATAAAACCCTTATCCGCACCCCAATGGTGCATAAGGACATTACATTTAAAACGTTCATAAAAACATTACTTTTTTGAAGTTTGACTTCATCATAAAAAGAAAAAAATCAAAACCCTGTTTTTTCTAGTTCCACATTTCTTTATTCACGTCATGCGGACACAATAATAGTAAACAAAGATAATGAAAATGTTGCACCCTCGTGTAAACAGCGCCACACGGAATACCTTTGTCATCCCTTATGGTGCTCTGTTTGAACATCCGTTTATACAGTAAATATTCCGGACGTACAAAACCACCACAAACTCTACCCATGCTATACTACCGTAACTATTTATAATAGTACCTATAAATGTTTTATATATATATATATATATATATATATATATATATATATATATATATATATATATATATATATATATATATATATATATATATATATATATATATATATATATATATATATATATATATATATATATATATATATATATATATATATATATATATATATATATATATATATATATATATATTTATATATATATATATATATATATAAATATATATATATATATATATATATATATATATATATATATATATATATATATATATATATATATATATATATATATATATATATATCTTCAAACCCTTATTCGCACCTGATCATATAAACAAAGGGCACTGCATCATATAAACAAAGTGTTATTTTGATCGTTAACACATGAAGGAAAGGAGATCAGCCCTCCGCTTTAGGTAATATCAAATAAATACATGAGAAAAAAAAACACTTACATTTATTTGACCCTATCTCTGGGAGTCGAACCCGGGACTTCCAGTACGGTAGCCGGGCGTGCTGACAATTGAGTTTTGATTTTCTAGATTTTTTGTCCGTTATATCCAAAGTTCGTTGAATAGAGGTTCCATATATCGAGGTTTTACTATACTCTCCCCTTTACAGGTCGTAAAATCCATAGCTATGGAGTGCGCAAACCCATCCCTTGCAAGTAGAACGTATTCACGTGATATCATACTCGTATGACTAACCACCCCTAGGGCTCGAGCGGTAAGGACGTGAGAATATTATATGTACATATTTTTACATGTTATAGCCATCCACCGCATTGTCTTTCTTCACCCGGTTGCGTGATCTATTTTCGCCCTTCACCGACTTCAGACCAAACGTGCCGTATTAATTTATTATCATTTAAAACCACCACGCTATCTGGCTTGCAACTCTGCAAACACCTATTTTTAATCGCAACATAGATAAAGAAGTATTTGAAGTTTGGGTATTTAGTGAGCTTACGACCTGTCATACGCTGGTTTAATTGATTACTTAATACAAGTGTAACATTCACCATTTAACCCATGATTCACAATTATACTACCCAAATTTCGAAAGTTATATTTATGCTTCAATTGACATCTTGTTTCACATGCTACTTCTTCAGTACCATCTATAGCTGAGTTTAGTAAGTTGTTTTTATTAACTGAGACCTTTATAAAATATATGTAAGATTCTTACCAATATATTTAATAAAGAATATATAATTTAATAAAGAATACATTGAATAATACCTTTGGTTTTCGTTATTTCTTTTAAAATGTTAATGACGGATCTACCCCTCCTGGTGGCTGAATGTACCTCATGCGTGGGGCACATTCAGCCATTTTCCATTAATTTTTAAAACATTATTTTACGCTGAACGTATTGAAATATAAAAATATACTTATTTACATAGATGTGTAATAGTTCAAACTCAAATTACAGTAAGAGATTGCTCAAAAATATTGATACTTTTCAAATAAAAAAATGGAAACTAAAAAACGGCTGAATGTGCCCCCCTTTCCCCCACATACTAAAAGACGCTTGAAAATATCCTTATATGAAAAGTGATTCGGTAATATTTTTACATAGGAGGTCAAATAAATATGTGATTATGTGATTTTTTCACTATAATATTTATTCAATTGGACTGGTACCTAAAGCGGATGGCTGATCACCTTTCCTTCATGTGTAAACGATTATGTAAACGATATGTAAACGATAACACTGGGTTTATACGATTAAGTGTCTTATGCACCATCCGTAGCGGATTAGGGTTTGATGATGAAGAAAAAAAAATTGTTTTAAATCTTGTTTGTCAAAATCTGTAAAAGCTGATAACGCAAGTTACATTTTTAGTACACATTTAAATTTTCATCATTCAGCTGCAAAAATGTTGATATCGCACTTCGAGCCTTTTCGCTTTCCGATGTCGATTACGAGTAATAATAAAAGAAAAACAAAACAATTTTCTCTAATGCTTGTTTTTTTGGCAGTAGAATGGGTATAATTTATTGTTCTGTCAGAATTATTAATGTGGAAATTCGGCACAGGAATGTATGTAGAAATGAAGAGAGCACTCACTTACTCTATGAATCATCAGCTAGCGCATTTAGACCCCTGAAATATAGTGAGGGTGGAAATTTTGAAATAAAAATAAACTTAGAAGTTTTTCAAAAAAATTATTGAATAATGAATATCTAAAATACGAACAAAAATAAATTAAACAAATAATTACCTTTGCATATTACTGTATTGTACATCGAGTCATTAATTACAGTGATACCTTGACCTAACGAGTTTAATTTGTACCGTGACTGACCTCATAACTCAAATTGCTTGTATGTCCATAGAAATTAATTAATTAAAATATCATCACGAAGCTCCCGTCCCAAAGAAAGCACAACTTTTTTTAATTATATCTCAAATAAAAAATCATCAATAAGTATATTTCCGTAGGTTTATAGTCCTGTGGTTAATGTCACGTACTTCGACTTCTTAGTTCGACCTCTTACTCCATCCTTACTCAATTCATTTTTTCAATAAAAAATCGCTTGGTTTAACCAAGCCTATGACGGTCGTAAGGTCTGTAAATACCCAGACTTCCGTATTCTTCTTCATCTGTGTTGAAATTTGTGAACAAGTATAAGGACAACATTTTGTAAAAAAAGTCGCTTAAGCTAACATGGAAATGGTTTGAACTGACATATTATTGATGTTTTCGTAGGAATACTTTTTTTCTTGGCAAATCTGTGCATTTAAGCGATTTTGAATATCAAGTGTAAAATAAAATTTAACAGTCACTATGGTGAAGTTGGGTGGACGCTCAACTGTGAAACTGGCGTCGCGGTTTAATTCCCGCCAATAGAATGAAAATATCAACTATTTATTTTCAATTGATTTGAGTGTTGGTGACGTATTTTTTCATTTCAACCTTCCCTATACTTGATACTCAATCTCCAGACGAGTCTTCAAGATGGAAATTTTTGAAGGATATTAAAGAAATATGCATTTCAATAACTGGATTCCACCTTAAAGAATTTTTAGAAAATATATTCTAATAGCTGTTTATATTATGTGAATGTACCACAATTTTTCTCTAATATGGCTTCATCAATAAATGGTTATATTTTTTAAGCAGTAAGTATTATTATCCTGTCATTAAAAATTATGAAAACAGTAATCAATGATCATTCATATATCTGCAAACATTATAAAAATGTATCCCTTTTTTTCTAATGAGGCTACGCGAATAAATGGATGTATTTTAACTGATAAAATATCCTGTCATTAAAATTTACAAAAATTGTAATGATTAATCATTTATTTAAAAAAAATATGCTAGCTTGTCTAAATATTAACAAAGTATTTTAACTCACTGGAGTGCCCTTAACTGTAATAAAATATTGAAAGCTCAATAAGCGTGTTAAATCTTTGAGAAAAACGCCGCTCCGTTTTGGACGCGAGCCAAACACCTGTTGACGATAGTTTATTGAAAACTGTACTGGGATGAGGAGCTTTGTTCTTAAATACTTACAATAAATTACCTATAATAAAGTTAGTAAATTTAAAATAAACGTGAAAAAATTATGTCAAGGCCTAACCATGCCGTATTAAAATACTTTTTATAAATCCTCAAAAAAGTACGGCCAAAAATCCCATTTTTATTTAATTCAATTCGGGTCTTTATGATGTTTGCATTTTTTATTAGAACAATTTATATTTAAAAGAGAAAATGGTTTATTCATTGTTAAAAACGAATTTTAAGCGTTAATAAATTATCATATCAATTACCTAATATTTCTTCGTGGTAAAAGTAAATTTTCACTTAAAAAGTGTTATTCTGATTTAATATTACATTACATTTTAATATTCACAGAAATTGAAATGCTAAAAAATGCTTTATTAATGTAATATTATATTTATTTTCCCATTCAAAGTACATTTTTTATTATTTTAGTAGCTAAGAAAATACTTAATGAAAATTTATGTTACTTTTATCTTACTATGCAAAACGTTTTCACAGAATGGATTTATATGCAGCACTCGACTTTTGAATGTAATTGATTTCTGAAGAAGTGGTTTAAAGAAATATGTAAATGAAAAGCATTGAAATACTTTTAAAAAAACACTATTTTCCAATGGAAACTTGTATAAACTACTGCATATTATTAATAAAGGAAGGGGGGCCTACTTTTAGCGTTTTTATTTACAAATTTATCAAAGGACAATAAGTTTTTTTAACTAAGGGAAAAACTATTTAATTTACATTCAAGGGTCAATTATTTAATTCTTAAATAAAAATGCGAGCACAAATAATTCAACAGTCCCAAAATCTAATTTTTTCTCTTTGTTTGCTACCAAAAGTGGAAACTAACTTTAAGCATCTTCTAAACTTCGTAATTACCATAAAGCAACATCTTCACAAATAATTACTCATTTCGTTATTTACGTACGCCTTATAAAGGAGAAATTAATGGTTTTAGAAAACTATAATTTATAACACTAACAATCGCATTTATCAAAACAATAATTTAACTCCGTACGTCTGTATAAAACTTTGAAAACTTTATTTTCCATTATCACAAGTTTGAATTATGTTTTTGACCAAAAATTACAACCAACACCGAAAATTAAATAATTATTCATCTGAATCTCAGACACATCAATACAAATATATATTTGTATATTTTATGATAACGTTTTAAAAGCACATGTATTTTGCAGTTATGCTAGTAAAAAAATCTGAGGGTATATTTTGAATTTTCCTATGGATTATTTATCTCAAAAAGTAAGGTGTATTTTTTGAAGCATCAGCCTCTAA